>NW_005187709.1:561506-562957 GCF_000239375.1 Pundamilia nyererei | reverse complement strand
CTTTCCCTAGTAACTAGTTACTTTGAAAGTAACGAGTAACTTGAAGTAACTGAGTTACTTTTGAGAGAAGTAACTAGTAATGTAACTAAGTTACTATTTTAAAGTAACTTACCCAACACTGGTCCTGAGTGATGTGGACACTCAGGTATCGGAAACTGTTCACTCTCTCCACTGGCGTGCCACTGATGATGAGGGGCTTGTAATTCCTTGCCTGGTTTGTAGTGCAGTCCACGATCAGCTCCTTAGTCTTGCTCACGTTTAGGAGGAGGTTATTTTCCTGGCACCAGGTCTCCAGGTTCCTAATCTCCTCCAGGTATTCTGTCTCGATGTTGTCGGAGATCAGGCCCACAACAACAGTGTCGTCAGCAAACTTGACAAATGGAGGTGGTGTCCGATGTGGCTACACAGTCATACGTGTACAGCAAGTACAGCAGAGGGCTTAAAACACAGCCCTGAGGTACTCCTGTATTGAGTGAGATAGAGTGGGAGACTTGTTTTCCCACCCTCACAGACTGGGGTCGGTCTGTACTGCAAAATGTTATGTAAAGCTTTGTTTTAAATTTTCAATGTTTTTTTTGGAGTTGTCAATCATTCCTGAATTATATACACATTATAACCAGCCTTTAAGTGATGACATATGATCACTGCTTCCGGGTCCAAACTACTCTGCTTTTATTAAGGCTGTTATGTTTTTAAGATGTTTTAATGCTATGTGTCTTGTTCTATTTAAATTTAAACAGGCCCCTAAAAAAAGCAGTGATCACTGACGGCCTCTTTTGGTTTATATTACAAATATTCATTTAGCTGGCTTCACCTTTTAAAACCAGTTTCCATCTCAGTTTTTAAAACCTTACGACCTACAGCCCAGTCCATGCAGCAGTAAATTAATGACTAACTTCCTATTGTGGATGGATTATCTCATTTGTTCTGCTGACTTAAGTTTGGTCCATTTACAGGATCCTGCCTTTGTCCTTAACCATTGGGAACCCTTGCGTTAACTTTTATCGAGTGGAAAAAAGGTAGCGCTCATCCTCCAGCTTTACTGTGTTTATATTATGCTAACATATCTGTGTCACGTAGCACATCATTATATACCAGCTAGCCCAACTTCACTAACCTTACAAATGTCACTGCTGTTTAGTTTCCTGTCTTGATTTATGTCGGAAGTGATAGCAGAGCTGTACGTTTTAATTTTTTCAGAAACCCCTGTCAGAACATAGAGTTGGATGTCTTGAGACCGGTCTTGGTCTCGAGACTCAAGACCACTTTTACGTGGTCTTGGTCTCGCTGTCTCGGTCTTGCGTTCTCAAATCGACAGTGTTCGGGAGGAGATTTGGAGTCAACCATCAGCGTAGCGGGGGGGGTGGCTTACTGGGCTGAAGCCCGGGCCATTTTTTCAGAAGCCTGGGGTCTTTTGGAGTGTAATTTGTTAGTTAGATGCCTGACTGACA
>NW_005187709.1:515425-532261 GCF_000239375.1 Pundamilia nyererei | reverse complement strand
TGAGATCTGTGGACTCAGTGGTCGCTTTTAAAAAAACAGCTACAAACCCATCTTTTTAAACTTGCTTTTAGTTGATTTTTTATTTTTAGGTTTTAGCTTCTGTGAAGCACTTTGTGATTTTTATCTTGAAAGGTGCTATATAAATAAAGTTTTACTTACTTACTTACTTACTTATTCAGAAAAGTCAAACATGACTTATAAAAACACCAGTATAGGCTTTTAAGGCCTACAAGTAAAAAAAACTACATTTTCCGCGAAAATGACGTCACTTCTGGTTTCAGGCAGGAAATGGCGGGCATGCAATAGTTCGCGCTGACATCTGTTTTACTGTGGGAAGTGTTACGAACAGCTGATCGGATCGGCAAAGCGTGTTTCTTTAATATTATGTTTTTGTTCCTGCAAGCGCTTTTTATGCAATTTTTGCAAAGCTTTATGTGGAAGGAAACCGTGACTGAGGACAAGCTGATGTCATAAGATGTAAGTACAACTCCTCTGGTTTCATATGCAAAAAATTATTGCTCCAGCTTACGTGGTTCCGGTTCTACAGGGATTTAAAAATAGTTATACAAAACGGAGCGTGCTGCTCTGACCGGCTTTAAAGGGTTAACAATAACAATGTATTGAATAATGACTTTAAAAAATAATATAAAATAGTGTGCCAATACCGTAATTGTCGGGCTATAAGCCGCTACTTTTTGCACAAGCTTTCAACCCTGCGGCTTTTAGTCAGGTGCGGCTTTTCTATGGATTGTCCATGAGCGGATTTGTTTTGTTTGTTCCGCTGTTGTACGGCACTACGTTGCCTGGCGGAAGGATCGGGGTTCAAGAGTGGTATTTTGGTCACATGTCCATCCGCCAGGCAACGCAGTGCCGTACGAAGTAGCGCGAAAAACAAACTTCAAAGTAGCGCTATGCGTTCAGCAGGAGTCGTGGATGATGAGCGGCGATAAACTTGCGAAAAGCAAGTTATGCCCAACTCCACCATTGGATTCTGACAGCGTGGAAAAGTGTGAAAACATCCACGATCACCAACGGATTTCGAAGGGCTGGACTGCTGCATGATGGAGAGGAGGACACCGCCACGGCCCTTCTGAGGGTGTTCGACTCTGACACTGACAACGACGATTTCTTTGGTTGGTTTTGAAAGTGACAACGAAGGAAAGAAGCGGAGAGTGGATGACGAAGCCATCATGAACCTGTTCGTTTCCGACACTGGAGAAGAGGACTGGTGGTTTTAGTGCGCAGGAAGAAGAGAAAGATGGTGGTGAATGACTGACTTTTCTTCTGCGCAGGAAGAAGAGAAAGATGGTGGTGAATGACTGACTTTTCTTCTTGTTAAAGCCGTGTCACTGCACCTGAGCCTAAAAGGTAGTCTGAATCTATTTTTCTGGTATGCTGTAGGTTATTGTTATGTACTACATTTGTTACTCATTTATGAAGCACAGTACATGTTTTGTACTTGTAATTACGGGTACTTGTACATATACTTAAAAAGTTGTTCAAATATGTACCCATAACTTGTTTTTCAAAATATTAATAAAAGGTGTCTCCAAACAGCTCTTTCCTGACAATTCCCTTTGTGCATATTCTTTTACGTATGATAAGTCAACATTGAAACACCTGCGGCTTTTAGTCAGGTGCGGCTAATGTATGTACAAAACAGGATTTTCCCCTGATTTTAGCTTGTGCGGCTAATATTCAGGTGCGCTCTGTAGTCCGGGAAATACGGTACTGATAACAGTGCGAATGTTTGCAATATAAGAAATAAATGAAAAATGTGAACTTTGCAGTGTTGCTCTGTGGTGCAGCTACTACACCGTAGCAAAGTTTACACACTGTGTCTACTTGATCCACGTCTGACTCCGCGAACCCATAATGTTTCCACACCACTGAAGTTTTTTGTTTTTTTTACCTCTCTTTTCAACCAACGGCAGTCACTCTCATCTCCAAATAACTTCTGCTTAGCTTTCCGAGCTTCCCTCGGGTCCTCTTAATTGTTGTGACACGTGTTCGAAACGCAGAGAGGTGCGCTCGATTTGCCGGAGGAGCGCGAGAGTAAAGCACGAGGGAGGGGCTAATAATCGGCTCAGTCATTTTTAATGATCGTTGAAAGCCCAGATCGTAATCGTGATTAAAATTCGATTTATTGAGCAGCCCTACTTTCTACTGGTATTTTAAATTTTGTCTGAATTTAGATAAATGGTGCTGATACAGTTTGTCAAGATGAGAAAATAACAGATTGGCGCGAGATAAATAGTTTTTAAAGGTGAAATATAGAGGCCAAATCAAAAGTAGTCAAAAATGGCCAATTATACCCTGGACACCAGAGGGTTAAAGGCTAAAAGCAAAGTTGTCACCAAGTACTGTTATTATTTGTGTGTATTGCTGCAGCTTGTTTGAGTATTAACTTGGTGCCTTTGGGTGAAATAATGGTAATATGAGGGACCGATCCATATGGTCACAAAGAATGGCCACTTGTTTCTGTGCTACCAAAGTTCCCCGGCTTTCACTCAAAATGTGTTTATCGTCAGCACCGACACATTAAACTACTTAAACATTATAAATGTCTTCAAGCTCACACCGAGACCCGTGGGGCACTATCAGCCACTGAGACAGTAGACACATTTATGTGTATTTGTATATGAATATTTCATACTTTAAGGCTGCCTGTTTATTTAAGGGAGATGAACAAAATACATTGGAATTGTACATAATAATATCACAGATGATACATTAAATCGATGCTTGTGCATTTTTAAAGTCTTATATGTTAAATTGAACTATGTGATGTGTTCAAAGCCTCTCCCAGTCAGTGCTGTTCTCCATGCTGTTCTGACTGTATATGATGTTATTAGCACAAACACTTTAAAGGTGATCATTTAGGACTTCAGCAATAGTACAGACAGCAATGTAGTTAGCAATAAAACAGTTTTATTGGGAATTAACTTAAAAAACAAACAACAAACAAACATCTGTCTCCTATTTCTTGTCACACAGGAAAGGCACATCAATATCTGATGAGAAAACTTATTTATTTCTTTTTTGTTTTTGTTTTTCAACAGGAGAAGAATATCTCTAACAAGTTGATTTGATCTTAATTTTTAACTGAAATTTGCATTTTCAGTTCATACACTATGTATATAAGGTGACGGTTTCATTTTGCAGTATTTTTGTGTGGTGCGTTTTTCTATGTCTTAACAGAAGGGGAACAAAGGTGTTTAAGTTCACCTAGGATGATTTGTTTTAATTTTCACATGGTCTTACTGAGGTGATGCGAATTGAGGCACGTGCATTCTTTTTTTTTTTTGTTGGCTGGGGGGGGGATGTGCTGGAAAAGCTTGAAAGGGGACCTTGAAAGTACTTAAAAAGTGCTTGAATTTGACCCTGAAAAAGGCGTATGAACCCTGATTACAGTATATGTACCAAAAAGTTGATTCTGTTCTGGACGTTGTGTTTTCAGTGGGCGAGACATTTCATCACTCATCCTAATGACTTCTTCAGTCAGTAAGCTCTCCAATTCTCCCTATCTGCATATGTTTTGCTCTCAGTTTTTAGGGTCACCGCCTTACTCTATTTGTCGTTCTCCCTTAGATCGCTCAAGTACGGCATCAGTCCTCCCAGAACGCCAGGCTCTGTGCTTTCGTTTTCTCCTCATCATTGTACATTTACCCTGTCACTGCAAATAGCTCTCACTTTTGTAAATACCCCGTCACTGTAAATAAACCTAATTCACTGCACTCCCGAGCCTCTGTGTGTTTCTGTCACATGAGTCCACCCTTTAGAGTCACCTAACAGGATTGGATATCGGGGAGAAATAAAAATATGTAACCCAATCCAATAAATATCACAAAAAACCTCACAAAACTTGCGACATGGCATAACCAAGGTCATGACCTTAGCACGTCGGAACAGTATGCGTGCTAGAGTGGTTATCGTGTGCAAGATCTGTCGGCGGTCATGTCAGCGGTGTGAGTTACTTCAGGCTGAAAGAAGAAAAAAGCAAGACTGCTGAGTGTAACTTATGCAATGCAAGTGTTTCACAAGGTGGTAGCAGTTTTGGGAACTTTAACACCACAAACATGATTAACCACTTACCGAAATACCAGAGAAAGGAGTACATGGAATTTATCCAGGCCTCCAATGTTCCGAAGAAACACACAAACAGAAAGTATTCAGAGGCGTGAGAAACTCCCTCCAGAAAGCAATAAAGCAAAGCTGATAATGGAGAAAATTGTTGAATTTATTGTGCTTGATGACCAACCCCTTCTGTTGTGGAAAATGTCGGTTTTCGATGCTTAATGGAGCATTTGGAGCCTCGCTATATGCTGCCGAACTGGCATTTCATCTCAAAGCAAGCTATCCCAGAGAAGTACAAGCAGGTGTGTAAGTTCATCTCTGAATGTTTGGAAAGCATTAAGCTTAACAACTGATATCTGGAGCTCGGACATTTGTCCGTTGTCATTGCTAAGTCTGACTGTACAATGGATAAACTCAAGTTTTGCAGCTTTGCAAAAAGCAGTGTTGCAGGCTAAAGAGTTTTGTGGCTCACACTCAGGAGAGTCCATCGCTACAGCTATGGACGAAATGTTAAATGCGTGGAAAATTCCAAAGTCCACGTTGTTTTGTGAGACAAAGGCAACTATATAACAAAGGCAATGGACTGGCTAGGTGTTGCAAGTTTTGGATGCTTCATGCACACTTTGCAACTTGTGGTGAATGAGGGACTGCTAGCACAACGTAGTGTATGTGATGCTGTGGCAGTGGGCAGAAATAGTGGGTCAGCTCAAACACTTCACCACAGGCATATTCACCTTTGGAGGACATTCAAATGGAGCTGAATATGTCACCCAAACGTCTGATATAAGATGTGTGTACAATAGGGCTGGGCTATATCATACCGTTCACGGTAATACCGGTGTAATTTTGGGCAATGATAGGAAAATGAAATATTGCGATAGATTATGGGTAAAACGCACATGCACAGAGCATATGTTTACATACGCACAAGGCGGCGACGCAGAATTAGAAGAGCGAAAGTGGATCGTTAAATGAAACGGATGAACCAGAACTGGTTTGTAAAAATGCTGCAACTTCAGTGGTGTGGAACTGGTTTAGCTTCCGTCCGTCAGATACACAACAAAGCACTATTTTTGGTAGAGCATGCTAGCGGGCCGTCGTTATTACCGTGTTGTTTGGAAAATACGGCACACTTAAAATCAATCCTTTGATTTTTCTGAAAATCAACAGTGCCCCTTATAATCCCGTGTGCCTTATGTATGAACTCTGGTTGTGTTTACTGACCTCGAAACGATTTTATGTGGTACACGGCGCTCGGAAATCTGTCAAATGTTTTAGTACAACTTTACTAAGCTACGAACCCGCACCGTTTGATGGATTGTCGGAGCATTACGGCTACTGTAGTCAGGAGCCTCGCGGAGTGATACGTACTGTGATTCAACATAATATTACCATATTGTGTGTGTATAACCTCTTTTTAAGTTTTGTGGATATTATACATGGTTATGCTGAGGATATGTCGGCCAGTTTCCACTGGAAATGCCTTTTGGTTAAACTGTCAGCGAGGAATTTGCATTTGCACTGTTACATTTTTATATAACTTTAATGCACATAAAAAACAGCTGCTTTTTTAAGTGAAAATACATTGATGGGGTTTTTTGCACTAATAAAGTTGTGAAGTTGTAAAGTATTTTACGAATCATTCAATACTCGAGAATCACTTTACTGACTCGTGAATCATGATTCACAAGCCCAACTGACTCACTGACTCATCCCTGTTGTTGTTAGCAAACTAATTCCATTAGCAGAAATATATCTAGCTTATAATTAAAATTGTGGGGGGGGGGAACAACAGCCAGTTTCGTAACAAAAGCATTTCTGCTCTGAACTGGAAGAAAAAACCCTGAGTAGAAGCTCACATCAAGAAAATAGCTCCTCGGTTCAGAGTAGCATCGCACTGCTAACATGCTAACAACACATTTGAGCTACTCACCCCCTCGCTTCCTGTACTGAATCGTAAGCATAAGCGAATCACTTAGGACTCGCTCACCCCCTCCCTCCTGTGCTGAATCATAGAGCGAACGAATCACTCACTCACTCACTAACCCCCTCCCTCCTGTGCTGAATCAAAGAGCGAACGAATCACTCAGGACTCACTAACCTCCGCACTCCAACTGTATCCTTCCCGAAACAATTCGGCACTGAAATAATTATTCTTTCATTATCTAACTGCATTTGGCTATCAGTCACATCTAGTTCTGGCACAGGGTACATCAAGTTTTGTATTAAATGTGTTGCATTTTATATTGGTTTCAATGGGAGTATCAAAATGACCTTAAAATATATTCTGTGTATTTTCTGAAGAACAGGAGCAATGTTCTGAAGTATTTATCTTATCGTGCTAGTATTAATCCAATACCTGCTTTTTATTTCTATGTTAATGAGCAAAGTCACAAATTCAGCAGGAGATTAAGCAGTTGTTTACCCCATGTAGTATTTGTTTAGTGTTTTAGGCATTACAAGAAACTATTTTTCATTTATTTTTATGTATTATATACTTCTGACCCCGGTCACATCTGGAAATCAAATTTCAAGATGGTTCTTATTACAACTACTTGAAAAGTTATGGTTTTTGTTTGTTTGTTTGTTTGTTTGTTAGCTAAATACCAATCCCATGTCATCTCTGGTGTTTCTCTTGGTCATCAATTAATAGCCATTTGTTTTTCTCAACAAATCCATTACCATACTATCACTGCTACTCTGTCTTCCTTTCTTGGTGTCTCTTTTGTATCTTATTTATGGTTAAGTACACTCAGCTCTCAACTTTAAATACAAAAAAGAACAAAAGAGAAAAAACAGCTTAAAAGAAAGACCACAGGTAGAGAGATAGAAAATATAAAAGGCTCCAGAAAAAGCAAAAATTAAAATGGGAGAATAACTTTGATACTGTTAGTAGTCCAAGAGAGATTGGTTTGTTTTGCCCATGTTTTTATCATGTAATTTTCATGTCTTAACCTTTTCAATGTAATAAAGAAGCACATAACAGAGCTCATCATTAACACCCTAATAAAGCACTGCATCTGTCATGATTATGTGCAGCATGCCTAACTGGTGTTGAGGTACAGTGTAATCCCTATTGTGTACTGAATAGGTGTTGTCAAACATAAAATGGTTTATATGCTGTACACTATACTGGATAACACAGACAAATCAAAGTAAGCATAAATTACACATACACTCTTTTAGGTAATCTTGTGTGTATTTTCTTTAAGTAGTCTTCAGGACCAGGTTTTCAGGGTTCTTCAAGGAAATTTGAAGACTCTTCCTTATATAAGCTAAATGCCTTTTGTTCTATTAACTGTTAAGATGATCCCACACTGCATCAGTAATGTTGAGGTCTGAGCTCTGGGGAGGCCAATCCATGATAGTGTTCCATTGTGTGTTTTTCTATTCAGGTATTCTTTCACTGCACTGGCACTGTGTTTGGAATCATTGTCATACTGAAAAAGGATGCCTTTTCGCATAGTATTGGATGGTGTATCAAATTCTAACAGTACTTTTCTGTGTTTATAATTACACCAGTTTTGACAAGATTCCCTATATCACTAGCTTAAATGTAGCCCCAAAACACGATAGTCTTAACTGTGTTTTACTGATACAGACACTCAGTTTTGGTACCTCTTTTCTGACCTTCTCTACACAATACAAGAATTTTAATTTGGGATTCATCACATGCAGTTCTCGTGCAGTTTAGCATATATCAGCCTTTTCTCCCTTTTTCCCTTGCTTGAGTACTTCATGCAGGTTCTCTCAGGTCCTGTGTCAGGTCATTGCTGAATATTTTCCTGATGTTAAAAAACTACTTATTGGTTCTTTGCTAAGTTGCCTGTAATGTGTAGTCACAACAGTGGTTCATGCCTTGAGTTTTGGTGCTTTGAATTAATCAAAGGTTAATATTAAATTGCTTAAAAAATCCTCTAAAAATGGTGAGGTACAAGGATGGATTGAAATTGGATGAAAAAGTAGCCAATGTCCAAATAAAAACTTGTGAAGTGAGGGGTGGCAAGAGACCTTTGCACAGTAATTTAGCCATATTTGTATAAAAGTAGTTTATTGTATAAACAATGAATAGCTACTATGTGCTCTACATACCTGGGCCTTTTGAAATCTTTTTCCTAATGTTCCTCTGTTTGTGTGTGCTACACGAGGGGATAAGATTGTAAATGAGAGGCAGTAGGGTGCACTAACAATGTTTGATAAGACCTGGGGTTCCAAATGATCACTCCTCTGTCTTTCGCTTTCTCTCCTCCTCTCTCGAGCTCCTACTTCACCTCTCCTCACTCCCTCCCACTGCTTTCTCTCCATGCCACGTTGCTTTGGGTAATTTACCAGCAGCAGGATATGCCTTCAAGCTCTCAACCACAAACAGATAAAGACATGAATGTGCACACACACACACACACACACACACTGCAAAACACTTCAGAAAGCTTTCTGCATAACCTACAAAAATAAACACAAAAATGTACTTATAAAACACACACACACACACAGAAAACAATGCATTCATACCAGTATATAAATACAGTTCATTAGTTACAGTTCTACACCTGATGCTTAATAAATAAATAAGAGAACAATAGTCACATTTATACTTGTAATCTTAACTGACTGAGTAGTCAGAAAGATCTCAGAAGGACCTAGAAACTAGGAAATTCATGGAAGTTAAATATGACTTTTTAGTCTAACAAACTTTGTAAGATTTATATTAAGTGAAATCCCTATAGCAGTGTTGCCAGACTCTGGATTCAAATGATACAGAAACCTGACAAAGAAGGTTTTAACCAAGAAGATTTTTGCTGTGAGGACTAAACACTGCCACACTGTGCTACCCTCTCATGCGTTTTCAAAAGTCTCTGTCTTCTAATTGACTTCCTGCTTTCTTTGCAAATGTGTTTGCATTGTGTGCTGTTGCTGATTTTGTTACTTACTGTGCAATGAAGAATTCCTGCTTGACTGATCCCTGTGGTTCAAATGCCTTGATTGAGCAATTTGAAGAATATCCGCACTGCTGTCTACCTAACTAACCCACAGTGGAGCTCCTCTCTGGCAATACAGTCCAGTAAATAAATAAATCAAAAGCACAGTGTTAGTAAAATACTTGTTTTGGTACAATACTTCCAACTGCTGATGTTTTTGGAACGCTGCAATTGTAACCAAACATTTAAAACAATTCTCTTTTTAAACTAGTGTTGCAAAGTACTTCTTCAGCTCTGTCGAGTCTAGATTTTTCTTTTTTATCATATTTGTCTTGAATCCCCAAACAATGCATAAAAATCAGATTGCACTCTTTTCAGTTAACGTAAGAGTAAGTATAGGTGTCACGGGCCTGGGTCTGAGGGACCCAGGGTTATTAAATATGTTATGGACATGTATATTTTTGGTGCTGCTGTCCCTCGTCTTCCTGGTTTATGTGTGTGTGTGTGTGTGTGTGTGTGTGTGTGTGTGTGTGTGTGTGTGTGTGCTGAGCACCGGTTTACAGGCATCATCAGGTCTGGTGGGTGTGTTCAGGCTGGAGGCTGGCCACACCTGAGGGAGAGGATCACACACCTGCAACTGATCAGGAGCTACAAAGCAGTGTGGCTGAGAGCTCCTCGATGTGGGATTATTGCATGAGACTCCAGGACTCCTATTGTTTCCCCAGGAGAAGTGTCGAGCGCCAGACAGCAGCCAGCACGGGGAGTGCTGAGACACGGACTTTTCGGGGAGGACACCACACGGGAGTAAAGGGAGAGCATGGGGATTTATTGCCATTTATCGCACTGTAAATAAACGCACCGTTTACAGTGAAGAGTCCTACGTTTTGGGTCCTATTTTTCTCCACATCCCCATGGTCTGCCACGCGGACCGTGACAATAGGGGTCCAAATCTTTTGCTAACATATTTATTTTTAGATCATTACAATTCAGATTTAAACTTTTTGGTAGGTTACTATGTCTCTTAAATGTAGATATCAATGTTACTCCAAACTACCATCTTAGAGGAAACCTGTCTAAAGATGCAAACATATTGCCCAGCTGGAGAGTGAAGGTTTAACCAGCTGAATTACAGCAGAGACTGATCTGTTTTCACTCTGACAGCATGCTGACTATAATGAAGACATTGTTTGTTTGTCTTCAGAACAGGAAGAAGAGATGAAATGTATTTCTACCATTCCTGTTTCATTGTGAATGGAGATTTACACCAAATAAATAAGGAATGTCAATTTACATTTTGGACATCAATGTGTTGTTTATTTTTTTCAAATAAATTATTTAATTTAATGTAGGGCTGTTTTCTTAGTGTAGCAGTTTTGCAGTTAAGAAGTCAGTCTATTTGAAAATAAATATTGAAAAAGACAGATGACTTGTTTGCTTTTTACTTTCTAAATATTGTTTTTTTCAATAAATGGCATGTTTTGTCTCACTCCATTTTATTCTTGTTGCATGTTCATGCTCTACTTGGAACCTTGTTAAGATCTAAGATAATATGCAAAATATGATTTTATTATTATTTTTTTTTCCATTTTTCAAGCGGTCTTAAACTTTTGATCGGGACTGTATTTACTTTCAAACATTGCCTCAGAGTTCATTGTGTGGGGGAAAAGGCCTATATCTAGAAAACTATTTGATATATGAAGGTAAGATTTCACAGGACTCATTATATATCTTCAAGTTTTGTACCATACAATTTTGAATCAAATTAGAGATGGCTGAGAAGAAAATGTTCCAAAAATTAGCTGATTTGAGACTGAATGACCCTTGTGGTAACAGCAGCCATGTAAGAGTCAGTGAAAATGTGCAATGTAATTTCAATTGATGCAACAAACTAAATACCAGACTGATTTATTATGACCATTTACTGATTTTTTTTGTTGTTCATGTGGCGAATTACACCCCCTGTTCCACTGTTTTCGTGCAACTACATTTTTGAAAGGAATTGCCGTGAAAAATATTTAATGAAATCCTATGAGCCTTTGCAGCCTTTGGGTGCAAAGGTGTTAAGCAAATGTCATCATGCATGATATGATGAGGCATTTTTGCAATGCTGCAGCAACATAAAATAGTAGGTGCTCTGTTTAATAACCTGGCACTTAACACCAATAAAACCAATGAGATGGCCAGTGACTACAGGAGACACACGGAAGACTCTACCCAGCTCGACTTCTACAGGGACTCTGTCATCAGAGTTTCATCCTTTAAATTCCTGGAAACCTACATTGCGGAGCCTCTCTCTGGGTGTGCGAACAATAGCAGCGGTGGTTAAAAAGGCACATCAGAGACTAGTTTTCCTGTGAGTGCTTAGGAGGACTTGCACAGAGGAAAAGCTGTCGGAGGCCTTCTCCGCTTCACCATTGAGAGTGTTCTGATGTACTGTATCACAGTGTGGTACACTGGCTGCTCAGCAGCAGACAAGAGCTGTGCAGAGGGTTATCAACAATGCCCAGAGAACCAGTGGCTGCACACTGCCCTCCCTAGAGGACATCTCCAGCTCTCTGTGTCTCAGCAGGGCAAAGAAAATAATCAAAGAATCTTCCCACCCTGAACAGCACTTGTTCAACCTCCTGCCCTTGAGCAGGTGGTACAGGTGCATAACGAGCTGGACAAATAGGCTTAAAAACAATTTCATCCCCTGGGCCATTTGAACTCTCAACTGCTGTAAATAAAGAAAACCTTCCAAATCTGAAACATTTTACAATATTTCTTTTTGAGTGCAATAGCTATTCTGTTGTGAATGTCATTCCTTTAACTCCAGCCATGCTCTAAATGTACTAACATGTTTACCTGCTCTTAATGCTTTTATTTTTAAGCCATATTTATTTATTTATTTTTCACCTACTGTTTTGCACTGAACACAATAGTTTTATGAATCTTGTTCTAAATTTCAAATGTACAATGACAATAAAGGTGTCACGGTTCGCGCTGGCAAACCGTGGGTGTGTGGGAAAGTAGGACCCAAAATACAGGACTTTTCAATGCAAGCAGTGCGTTTATTTACAGTGACGTAAATAATACACAACAATAAATCCCCGTGCGCCCCAGACTCCTGTCTTCCTCCCAGTGTCCATGCCCTGTGTCCTCGCTTCCAAGTGTCCATGCACCCCGTGCTTGCTGCCCTCTCTTTTCCAGGCTCCTCCTGGGAAATAGCAGAGGCAGACTTCAGACACTTTCTAACTGCGGCAGGCTTACACTTACTGATATGTTGAAAACACATATAATAACAATAATAATGAGAGTCCACACCGCTCAAGGAGCCTGGGTCCCTCAGACCCAGGTCCGTGACAAAAGGCTTCTTATTATTCTTCTTAGAGAATCCCACACAGACAAATCTGGTCACTTCCAGCAAAAATCCATTTCGGCATCCACTCTTTTGTTAGTGCTAAAATCTCCAAACCAAATCATGGCGGGTCTTGCTATCATCTTGTAAACCGTCCTTTTCACTTTTGTTGTTATCCTTGTTCTGTCTAGTTTCTACTGACGTTAATTCCTCTCTCCTGTGCATACTTCTCTAGACTCTCCTCTACCTCCTCCCTACTCTCATTACAGACCACAATTTCATCCTCAAGCATCATAGTCCACAGACTCCCCTCCTGAACTTATCTGTCAACCTGTCCATCACCATAACAAACAAAAACAGGATCAGAACTAATTCTTGATGCAATCATATCCACATCTCCTACCCATCTGTCCCTACTACACACTTCTTCCTTACTAATCATCTACACCTCCTGATTCACTAACTGTCCTCCTTCTGTCCTCCTCTCTCTTCAAAGTACTCCTTCTATGTTCTCAGCGCACTCACTTCACTTGTTAGTGTACTTCCATTTTTATCCTTAATCATGTTAACATGCTGCACATCCTTTCTAGCTCAATCTCATTACCTAGGCAATCAATTATAGACAAAGTTCTTTTATCCTTCCTTAGTGTCCAGCCTCTAATACAGCTGACTATGAGCCTTTTACTTTGCTTTCTTTCTTGAACACCTAGATTCCAAGTACTCCTGTCTACTTTCTTCTTTTTCCTGACTGCCCTACTTTTTTTTCTTTGCTGGTTCCCCTGTACAGTTAAAACAGACAAGTTCTAAACTATGTATTTAAGTCAGCATAAAGCTGTTTTTAGATCTGGTCATCAAGTCGGTGCTAGCTCTTAAAAGAGTTGGATATAATAAAATGAGTGAGAAACAGCACATTAAATAAGGTATCTGCTCCTTATATCTCAGTAAGTAATTCGTTATCTCAAGTATGTCATTTTGACTTTACAAAGGGTCACATTAGAGGATGCTGACTTTTAAAGCTTATATGTGTTTTTCTTAATTTTACTCAGGCTATCGCTTTCTGCAACAGTAAATGCTGCTTGCTCACTCCACCTCAGCTCCCCTCAGGCTTCATTGCACTGGCCAAATTCAGATTTCCTGGCTTTTAGCAACTGCCAAGAGGGCAGTGAGCGGTAAACCCAACTGCAGGCTTCAAAGCCTTCTCTTGAAACAAAACTATGGTGACATCACAGTTGCTATGCTCACGTCAAGGTTTCAATAGTTGTTATTATTCAGAGAGTAATGAACAAGGACACGGTGGTTTTGGTGGCAGAAAATGTGTGTGTCTATCACTCCTTCATAATAATTGCCTACTCTTTCTCATTGACCAGGTGCACAGCATCGGGAGCCCAGAGCAAAGAATGAGTCATAGCAGCTGATCCAGAGTCTGCATTTAATCCCATGCTCCACTGCACTAAAAAAGTAGTGGTGCCTAACTGATCTGAGCTGAGATCTACACAGACATAATGCTGTCTTTTCAGTCAGTGGAGCCACATAACACATATAGACTTAATACACAATCGATTTTATTCAGTGTGCTTAGCATCACAATTTCTTCATTCTTTACTTTAGAGTCAATTTCATACTCTCCCTTTATTTTTTCATGGTGTCAGTAACTTGCAACATTTCCTTTTAAGAAGGACGCCCAGTATTATCTGTAGATGTTTGTGTTTCTTGTCAATGTGTAACCTCAGCATATCTGTAACTGCCAGTGTGATAACAAGATCATTTGAGGTAGATGTGTTTATACTCTGACATAGAATAATGACACAAAGACCATATTTTTCTTAAACCTATCTCTACTGTACCTCTGTTACCATGGTAACTGTTTCCAGATCTGGGATACTCCTCCTTTTTCAGTGTAACCCCTGTAACACTTCATAATCTCTATCCACTAAACTTTAATTCAGTGTCTTTTTACAAATAAGTCGTACTACATAAGCATGAGTATGTTCAAGTCTGTTTCATTTAGTTAGTTTTTTTTGTTTTTTGTTTTGTGGACGAGGCGTTTGGAGGCGGGTGGCGTGGTTGTTGAGTTCTCATCTACTACTTTCGCATTTTAGTGTCAGTAAATTAGAAATACAGTATCAGCATTTTGGCAAAGAGCTCCACCCACATACACATTCACACTTCACACACGCACATACACACATTAACAAGCACGCAGACAAGCACTCTGAGAAACTTCTACTTGAGGTGATGTAGTGTCTTGTAGTTTCCATGGTAACATCTAGGGAGCAAATCAAGAAGGAGGTCCAACATAACAAAAGGGAACACTGCCCCCCCACGACTAGTGAAAAGAGAAAACCTGAAGGACAGAAAGACAGAAAAAGACAGAAGAACAGAGCTGAGGGACAAAGAGAGTGACACTATCTCAGAATGAGCCCAAGTGCTACTTCAAGTCAGGGAAAGAAATTACTCTCAGGCTTGCACATAATGCTTTCTGTTCTCAACTATAACTTGAGATTATGTAACATGAAATCGACTTGTGTCCTAAGCCAACATTGCGTATGCTTACATGGCAAACACTAAAATTGATCACTTTGGTGGATATACTGGTGAATCCCTTATTTTAGTGGAAAATCCCTTTTCTTGGGTCCCAAGGATGTGTCTAGTCTTATTGCGTGGATCTTTGTCTTCCTTTTGGTGCTGCGGGCAAGAAACCACTCAATGTCTTCATTGTGAACTACCCCTCTTTTCCTAATCAGTTCAGCTTGAAAGCAAATATAAATACAGACAGCACACACTGGAGATTACAAATGCACTACAAATGTTAACTACTGCTGTCTTCAAATAACTATAACCTGTACTTTGAGTAGAGGTTCTTTAAAGCCTGAAGGAAAAATCCAAAATGTATTGACTGAACTAGAGAGAAATTCGAATTCAAGTGAAAATAACATGACTGAAGTAAAAATTGTCCTCTAATCTCCTTTGAAATTATTCAAAAGAAACAATTACAATTATACTTTATCAGTAATGAGTATAAACAATACAACTGACTGACACAATATAAACAACACTTAAATAACACTTAAATATAAGCAATAACAACAACAATAACAATAACAACAATAATAATAATAATAATAACAATAATAACAATAATAATAATAATAATCAGAATTTGCCCAAAGTGTGCAAAAGAAAATTGGAATGACATTCAAATTTATGTTTTGGTGTTTACAAGGAGAGAAAGTCACACTTTAGAGTAACACATTTGAAATCAGTCCTACTCCATAAGGAAAGTATTTTATAAGAAGTGTGAAAATTGGATAATATTTGTTGGTGATAGAGCATATGGTGCTTTTAGGTTAGACTTAATTTGTTCCTGACATTGGGGAAGCTGTTAAACATATTTCTTTGTACGAATGTTCACACTTATTTAGGTGAATGTGATACGAAACTTGTGAGAAAAGTATTAGAGTGACACATTTAGGCTTTAGGTACTTAGGATCTAGCTGATTGACACAAATGAGTCGTGTGCATGTGTCCTTATGTGCTTATGTGTCCAGTTGTGCTTTTGTTTCTCCAATAGATGGATGGTAAGTTTTCCAAATAGAATCCCACATAAGAGAAATTAAGGTCCACATAAGAACTATTTTGATTGTTACCTTTCACAGTGTGGTACTAAAGCTGGAGTGAATGACTGTTATTATATAAATAAACTTCTTTTAAATTTGAACCCTTGACAAAAAAGGGTAATATAATAATTAGGGCCAAGTCTCTTTGAATTTTGGATTACAGAGTGTTACATCTGTGGTTACATACTCCTGTTAGTTACGACCTTTGTGTGAAGTAATAATGATTCTTTTCATCAGAGCTGAAGAGGAGACAAAACCAATGGATTTGATAGATTATGGCAATGTAGGACATTAAAACCTATGTCTTCCTGTCCTCGAGAAAAGTCTTGCTGCTCCAGATACAAAACAACAAAACATAAACAAGTGGTTGAAATCTAAAAAAAAAAAAGGAAAGAAAGAAAGAAAGAAAGAAAGCAACTAGAAGTAAGGGCAATTTTCTTTTAAAATGAATTGATTATCATTATTAACAATATCAATAGAGTCAAGTTTGTGTGTTGGTGATTTGTGTTTATAATTGACACTTGTGTGAAGATCATGTCAGAAACCCTGGTGATCCCAAAAGAGTTACAAACTTTTCGTAGCAGCTTTCCACATGCTGTCTTTGACATAGGTACATGTGCAATGTTGTGAAACCAGCTAATTGAAGTGGACATTAGAAAACTAAAAGCTGTCGTAGTTAATTGAGACAAATGAAGATAGTGGTGATCATGGGATAAGCAGCAAGTTTCAATGTCACACTAACAAAAAGAGAGTGGAGCTAGACAGAGAACCAGCGCACAGAGACACAATGCATTACACATGACCCATACGCTGTCACTGTGTCAATGTCAAGCAATACTTTACTCTCTCATTTCTCTCATCTCTCTCATATATACATATATATATA
>NW_005187709.1:483069-491737 GCF_000239375.1 Pundamilia nyererei | reverse complement strand
AGAAAACCGATGCTGTCTTTCCATTATCTGGCTTCACACAATGTGGTTATCAAGATTTGCGAATTTCAACAATTTCTCACAGTTAATTGCCATATTATCACAAGAGATTATAATTGCTTACTTGTTGCCATTCATTTGCCAGATGATGGACTGATAGGGATTTGACTTCATCTTTTTTGCCATTTTATCACCATCTTGATTCACCAAAGATGGCAGCTGACCGTGAGTGGTTGCAGACCTGGTTGTCATTATTGAAGCAAACATTTCAAGTGCAAATGATTACAAGCTCATATCACATAGATCCAGTAATTTTGATTAAGCTGCATTCTTTAACCACTGGTTTAGCTGGTATAACTGTAATGTTAATGCACTGAAAACTGGTTGTGACAGTTTAGTTAGTTTTTTGTTTTTTTATGAAATGGCAATAAAAAAACAAACTGTTCCTACCTGAATTAATTGGAAATATTAAACAAACAGGGGAAAAAACAGCATAGCCCTTAAGTGACTAAAGGTGCTATGTAGTACATTTAACCTGATTCCTCTCATAAAAATAAGTTTTGCCCTTTTTATTCCTTTCACCTTTTCAAAAGCAATTGCTATGTAACAGTCATACTCCATGTTGCATAGAAAAAAAGAACTGGATAAATAAATACCTGATTAAGATGCAGAAATGTGGGCAACTTTTTAAGATAAATTGCAGGGATCTTTTAAATAGAGGGTTTTGTTTTTTGCAGTTATCTCTTTCTTTCCTACCATGCTTGTTTTACCTTCTTGTGCTTTCCTACCTGCTGTCCTCTGCTCAATAATCACTTCTGAATGCCAGATTGACATTTTCCTGGTGCATTCCACGTACTTGAAAAATAAGAGAAGAGGGAAAAAAAGTGTAGACACAAAAAACAGAGAGAAAAGTATTGTGTGGCATCAAAACCCAGCAAGTGACCTTTTATAGCGGCACTGACTCTTCTTACATCCGTGCCTTGTGAGAGGATTGAGACAGTGTTTGATCTTTTAAACACTCAGATGTCACAGACAGCAGAGTAATTACAAGAAAGCTGCAGCACAGGCAGGGGCCATTGATCAGTACCAAAGAAGAAATAACAAACAGACACACTCACAAGAATACACACATATAGTATGCAAGTCCAGTAACCCACATTCGAAAAAAGAAAAGTTTAAGGTTAAGTAGGCTTCTTGTCTTCCTACACCATTCAGTGATAATACACTGTTGAATTTCTATGTAGAACATATCCAAAATGTTCATCTCATACAATTAAAATAGCAGATAGTTATGACCTAGCCTCGAGATGTATACATGAAGTATGTAGGGGACTTGGTTTTTTATCTGAAACACGTACCAGGTGAAGACATTTTATTTTTTAATTTGAAAAACAAATCCTCAGTTTATATTGTTTTATTGATTAGTCATATTCTTATCTGAGGTAATTATAGGAAGTATTTAGTAAAATGAGGGAAATGCCACTGGCAATGTGCAGCTCTATCAAAAACCAATGACCACATTTATATGGTTCTTCATCCAAAAACTTTTGTCAATGAAACATAACATGTAATATATGAAGAACACAAGACTTGGAACTGAAGAAGCTTCTCGGATGAACAGTGAAATATCTCCAAGCAACTTAAAGAAGTCCAGACGCTTTTCTTTCCAAGCTCCTTAGATGACAATGACGTGGATGACTGAGAACCTTCACAGACATAACATGTAGTATATGAATCTGGCAGTGTAAATTGAAATACTCTAAACTCTGAACATGACATACAGTAGAACTATACAGATTAAACAAATAAACAAACAAAAAAACAAAATACCTGGCTTTATTGGTGAATCAAAACCATCTTGCTTTTGAAAATACACCATGCTGGAATATCTGAGTTTTAAGGCTGAACACTAGCTCTCTAGCTTTTTAACAGCCAGCAGCAAAATCTTCAAAACACCTGCTACACTTTACAGGTAAACCAGTTTTTTGTTAGGCCACTTAAGACTGACTTATACACTCAACAAAAATATAAACGCAACACCTTTGTTACTGCTCCCATTCCCCATGGGATGGACATAGAGACCTAAAATTCATTCCAGATACACAATATAACCATCCCTCCCAAACAGTGGTCACAAATCAGTCCAAATGTGTGGTAGTGGGCACATCTGCTATATTGAGATAATCCATCCCACCTCACAGGTGTGCCACATCAGGATGCTGATCTGACATCATGAGTAGTGCACAGGTGTACCTCAGACTGCCCACAACAAAAGGCCACCCTGGAATGTGCAGTTTTTTGCGCTATTGGGGGTCTGGGGACCCAGATCCGGTCAGTATCTGGTGTGACCACCATTTGCCTCATGCAGTGCAACACATCGTCGCATGGAGTCTATCAGATTGTCAATTGTGGCCTGTGGAATGTTGGTCCACTCCACTTCAATGGCTATGCGAGGTTGTTGGATATTCGTGGGAACTGGTACACGCTGTCGTATACGCCGGTCAAGCACATCCCGAACATGCTCAATGGGTGACATGTCCGGTGAGTATGCTGGCCATGCAAGAACTGGGACATTCTCAGCTGCCATCTGCCCTGAACAACCATGAACCATGATTCATCCGTGAAGTGCACACCTCTCCAACGTGCCAGACGCCATCGAATGTGAGCATTTGCCCACACAAGTCTGTTACGGCGACGAGCTGGAGTCAGGTCAAGACCCCGATGAGGACGACGGGCATGCAGTTGAGCGTCCCTGAGACGGTTTCTGACAGTTTGTGCAGAAATTGTTTGGTTGTGCAAACCAATTGTTCCAGCAGCTGTCTGGGTGGCTGGTCTCAGACGATCTTGGAGGTGAACCTGCTGGATGTGGTTACACGAGGTCTGCGGTTGTGAGGCCGGTTGGATGTGCTGCCATATTCTCTGAAACGCCTGTGGAGACGGCTTATTGTTGAGAAATGAACATTCAATGCACGGGCGACAGATCTGGTTGACATTCCTGCTGTCAGCATGCCAATTGCACGCTCCCTCATTGCTTGTGGCATCTGTGGCATTTTGCTGTGAGACAAAACTGCACATTCCAGGGTGGCCTTTTGTTGTGGGCAGTCTGAGGTACACCTGTGCACTACTCATGATGTCAGATCAGCATCCTGATGTGGCACACCTGTGAGGTGGGATGGATTATCTCAATATAGCAGATGTGCCCACTACCACACATTTGGACTGATTTGTGACCACTGTTTGGGAGGGATGGTTATATTGTGTATCTGGAATGAATTTTAGGTCTCTACGTCCATCCCATGGGGAATGGGAGCAGTAACAATGGTGTTGCGTTTATATTTTTGTTGAGTGTAAATAATTCAGGCATTCAAAAAAGGGTATCAAACTCAAGGTATGAACCAGTGTTGTGTTTACACATAACAGACAACTTGGCAAAGAACTAATTTTAACTTCTATCTTTAGGGACTTCATTACTAGCAGACTGTTGCAAAAACACATTATTTTTTCAAATTTCTTGTTAAATCTGTCAAAAATGCCAAAGATAACAAAACATTGCATAATAAAATTTTCTCAACAACACAGTGATTACCAAAGAGCTATTAGCCAGAAAAATTAACACACACCAAAAAAACATCAACAGCAGATGAACAGTGTCTGAAAGTCATGTCCTTAAGAAATAGGGAAAAAAAAAATCCAGCAAAGACCTGGCAGTGGAACTGAGACATTTTATCTTTCCCTGCAGTTGATCCATCTACTGTTTGCTGTAGACTCATCCGAAATGGTCTTAGTGGATGGGTGGCTATAAAGCAGCTATTTTTAAGGAAGTAAAACAGGAAGAAAAAGGCTGAGATGTGTCAAATTACACTAGAACAGGACTGAAAAATCTGTGACAACAGAAATCTATGAGCCCAAATTTGAAATCTATGATTCAAATTATTGTCAATGTCAATGTATGGAAGAGGTCAGAGGAGACAACAGTGAGTGTCTACAGCAATCTGCATTTCAGGCAGTGACGTTGATGAGCTTCTCAAAATTTCTGGTGTTGTAACCAGTACGATCTGATTTTGATCCCCCAAGCAATACTATATGGTAACTGTTTGAATGCCAGTGTAGTAAAAAAGAAAAAAAATACCTGGCTATAAAAAAACAGGAAAAATATCAGTAATGGATTGGCCTCTTCAGATTCCAAGATGTCAACATGATCAATGTGGGATCATCTTGACAGAGAATGAAACCAAAATTTACAAAAAAGCTGCCTAAGAGAGAGGTTGTGTTGAGGAACAAAGGTGGTCATACTAAATATTGGCTTTCAAGTTCGGTGGAATTTCACAAATTCTGTTTTTGCCTTACACACTGTATTTCCATGTATGTTTGCATACACGTTTCTCTTCCTGATTCTCCTGCAAACTATAAAGAAATGAGGTCTGACTTGAGACTTTTGCACAGTATTTTATATTTAGTCTCCTCACAGAAGTAAAATTTATGTGTGGGAAGCTCAAAAAGAAAGCAAGGCATTTTATTCCATCCTTAAATAAACAGATATAATTGTTCAGCTATTCATTAACTTTCTGGAAGATTTCCAGAAATCCAATTTTGCAGCACTAAATTTCGAAGCTATTTAGAAGTGTGCTGTTTAAAGAAGATGAGGAACCCATGGCTGCTTGATACTCCACAAAAAAACAAGTGGCAAATTAATCTTCAATGAAAAGACATTTAATTCATAATTTAACTACCCCTGTAAGGGGGGGAAAAGGAAAAAAGAACCTCACACACAATATCAAGCTCATTTTAAAAGAATGTAAAATGTTATTCATTGGTTGGCTCATGTTGCCTAAAAGTGAACAGGCTGTACGACACTGATATCGGCAGTAAAAACATGTCGGCAGGCATTAGACTGCCCTCGTTAAGCACAAAACTCATTATGGCATGCCTCGCTCCCCTGCTGAAAGAAAGA
The DNA here is from genome assembly GCF_000239375.1 of Pundamilia nyererei. NCBI lineage: Eukaryota > Metazoa > Chordata > Actinopteri > Cichliformes > Cichlidae > Pundamilia > Pundamilia nyererei. The sequence goes on along the minus strand of NW_005187709.1, from coordinate 486,789 downwards.
ATGAGCATTTCCTTCCATTTGTAGAAAAAAAAACTGTAGTTAGCCTTTTCTAGTTGTATCTCCCAGAAAGGTTGGGTTGTCTGGGACCCATGTGCAGAGGGAGATAAAGCTGAGAAGGGTTAGTAATATAGCACAGCTATTTAAGAGGCTGTAATGATATTCATTAATTTAGATTCATTTCAACTTACATCTGTAGAGACAGAGAGAGGAAAAGAAATGGGATGGTGAGTGGATATAAGATTTAGAAGACCAGGATATGGAGGGTTTAGTTGGGGTCAAAAAGTCACAAAACTCAAATGAGAAAAGTAAATACAAAAAAGGAAGTCCATCAGCTGCACCGACTTTTCTCTGGAAAAGACTTTAAGGAAGTGAATCTGCTGTCTGTTAGGGAAGTGTATACATTTTATGTAAATGAAATAGTTTATACTGATTCAAAAATGCATGAGTTCTTTTTTTCTTTTAACAACCTTTTTGACTTTCAGACATAAACACATGTGTGTGTTCAGTCATCAGATACAACAACTAGAGAAGTCATCAATAATTGAAATGGTTAATGGTAAATTGCCAGTGGAAGCTAAAGGCTTGTGTGTTTGTCACATTGTATTAATATCTGGTATCCCTGATAAATTATGTCAGTTCAAAACAAATTGCAGAAAATTAAAACATTACAGCAAGAGTGGGCATTGCTGTCACACAACAAAAAGATGCAATAACAGAGAGATGCAAAACCAGTTTTACTATTCAAGGCCGGATTTACTAAACAAAATAAGTGCAAACCTGCTATCACAAAAATTTTCTAAGAGAAGTGGGAAGTTCTGTAGGTGATCTACTAACAGTGTGCTAATTTATAGAATCAGATGCAGCCAGTTGATTTCAGACCACCAAGAATAGGTAAAATTAGCTGATCAAAAAGTAGCCTTCTACTAACAAAGTACTGGCAACATAATGGCAAGTCTTCCGTGTTTCTTTTTTGTAGAACAAGTATGGCAGATCAATGACAAGGAGCTTATGACGAACTCTAAGAGGAGTAGATCCTGAACAGAGTACCAGTCTCAGGTTTAACACAGACTGTGAATGGAACTATTAACATTCACACCTATAGCCAATTTAGCATTACCAATTAAACTATTATTATTGTTATTGAACTGTAGGAGGACATTACCCTAATAAATGTGACAGATAACCTAAATCTTTGACTGGAAAGTGTAACATGTCACACCCAAAATATGGATTTTATGTGTTTTGGTTTTTTAATATTAAAACTTGTATTGTGTAGTATATACAAGTTATATATACTACTTGAACTCTCACTGACACAAACCTTAGTAAATCATCTTTTCTTTAAAAAAAATCTTTTATTTTAACATATTTAAATAAGTTTACATTTATATATGTTATTTTTTTAAATTATGCTGTAGCTAGCTACTGTAGTTAGCCAATGCTAAGTTTGTAAGTAAGTCTTTCAGAGCTGCTATGGTAAACTACCAGGACTGGGCGCCCTCTGCTGGTGGAACTTAAACAACAGTAAAACTGACATTACAGTGGCCTTACTAAAAGAAAATGTCTCTGAGCATCAAATAAAATGGGGGGCTACTATTTACATGTCTCTGTCTTTAACATAGTGCCACAATACCAGCAATGATGAGGCACAATTTTCGAGCAGATGGAGAAGTCTGCTCTGCTGACACAACCTTGAGCATCTTAGCTTCGGCTTTGCTGTCCTGTCCACTGTTGTCCACATCTAAACTGCATTTTATTTTGCAACATCTAAAGTTTGCATCTGTACTTCCATTTTGCAGGTCAGAATTTAAACCATTTTACTGGTGGCAGTTGTAAGCTTCAGTCGCCAACATTTTTTTTAGGATTTTCAGATAAGGCTCATTTGCCACGTGCTGCTTTGGCATATGACAGCTGCTTAACATCTTTTGACAGGTACTTGAAATCTTTCACGATTTCATGTGAACTGAGATGTTTATCAAAACAAACATGAAAAATCTGCATTTAAAGAAATGCTTATGTATGGACATTGACCCTGGGCAATTGCTGCTACATCATGAAAAAAAATTTTTATTTGTACTTTACTTCATAGACTTGACTTCCTCTGGTCTTACAAGTTACCAGAAGATCTTTGCTTCTGTCTTGCTCTTAAAAAATGGCTACAGCAGTAGTCATCACAGCTATGACAATTTGCAAAAATGTGATGCGAGTGTAACTCAGAATACACTGAGTTTTCATCTAACTTACTCAGGGTCGTGAACTCTTGTTAGAGGGTTGCGTCTGTTTACACACATGGGAAAGCAGTGGTACCACATTAATTATTCATAATTATCAATTAGTCACAACAAAGTCAGTTATAGTGTCACAGGCTGACAGTTTTTTCTTAAATAATTCACACAATGTAGTCTTCAAATGCCCTCTGAGCTCCATCAGCATGTTTGGAGTATTTTCATTTTAAAAGACTGATGTGTTTATTGAAGTTAAATATATACTTTGTCACATTTACTGTCTTTGCTATTTTCTCCCTTACGCTTAAACTTACATTACATCTCAAATACACAGTGGTATCTCTCTTTCTGGGCCATTTAAAGTTTATGTTGACCATAATAAATAGGAAATCGGATACCCAGATGATGTCAAATAACATAATGATGTAGATAGGTAGTCTTTCTCTATTTTTCGAGCCAATAGCTTCCACTGGTGTCTGGCTTCCACAGGCCTCCAAACCATGTGTCTATTAGGCACCATTAATAGAGTTTCAGTTTAACTCAGTTGTATTTATGTAGTGTCATGGTGACTCCGTATTTATGTTTATTAGTATTCATTGAGTTACCTAGTTTCCCTGATTACTTCTTAATTATTTGCCGTGTTCTCTGTGCCTCCCTTGTGTTCTTTGTGTCTCGTGTTCTTGGTTTGATGTTTGTGTTTCCTGTTTTATTTTGGAGAGTCCCACGTCCCGTGTTCAGTGTTTTCTGTTTTGCTTCCTCCCTGTCTCGTCTTCTCTGATTAGTCTCAGCTGTGTTCCCTGCCTGTCCGCTATTTCCTCATTTCCCTGTGTGTGTGTTTGTATATAGTGTGTGCTTCCCTTTGTTTCCGTGTTGGATTGTCTGCGTTACTTCGGTTTGTCATCCCTGGTGCTTAATCTGTGTTTCCTTCTCGATGTTTTCGTGTCTCAGCCTCCTCATTCTCAGTTATAAGGTTTTTGTAATGTTTTCCATGTTTCCCGTGTTCTTTAGTTTAGCTACTCCCAGTTTGAGTTTTTGTTAGTGTTTTCAGTCCATCCCCTTGTTTGTTACTTCGAAGTGTTTTAGTACAGTCACCAATAAAGGCTCGCCTTTTGTTAACCCTTTAAGACCTACCATAGAACCAAGTCCGCCAGAGCTTATATTATATTTTTACATGCTGTGGAGCCAGTTTTTGGAGCATTTCAAGTTGCTGTACATCAATACAACCATTATAGCCCAAATTTTAATAATATGTCTGCATTAAAACCCGTTTTGCCCCACTGGCAACAATTGTTGCCAACGTTTATCACTGTCATTTTCGACTCACAATAAAAAATCTCAAAGGTACTAATGCAACTTTTTCCACTTATATGCTAGTAGACAACTTAGACAAAGGTTTTGATTTTTAAAAAATCGTTTCCAAGTGCTTCCTGTCACATGACATCATCTGCTTCCCGCTCTTTCTGGCTGAAGACATGGCGGATGCAAATCATCCTGG
>NW_005187709.1:467076-482984 GCF_000239375.1 Pundamilia nyererei | reverse complement strand
AAGTCAAACATAACTTTTAAAAACACAAGTATAGGCTCATAAGGCCACGATGGTAAAAAACTACATTTCCGCAAAATGACGTCACTTCCGGTTTCGGGCAGGTCATGCTGGACATGCGATAGTTCACACTGATGGACGTAGGAAGTGTTATGAACAGCTGTTCGGATCGGCAAAGCGTGTTTCTGGAATATTATGTTTTTGTTGCTGCAAGTGCTTTTTATGCAGTTTTTGCAAAGCTATATGTGGAAAGAAACTGTGACCTAGGACAAGCTGATGGCATAAGATGTAAGTACAACTCCTTTGGTTTCATATGCAAAAAAATTTTTTGCGCTAGCTTACGTGGTTGCAGTGCTACCGGGATTTAAAAATAGTTACGCAAAACAGAGCGTGCCCGCTCCGACCAACTTTAAAGGGTTAATACCCACCTCATCCCTGTGTGCCTGCATTTGGGTCATCATTCTCTCTACTCCACGCCGTCTGCTTCCTCAGATGTGATGTATATCGCCAAATCACAATGACAGTCACCTCAAGGAAGCCTCCAGCAGAATCACCATCAGGGAGGGGCAGCCATCTCCCATGACTACTTACAGGTGAGACTGCTTAGAGATGTCCTGCCATTGAAAGAGTTGTTGTAAAACAGCTTACTGATCATTTACTGTTTATTGTAAGAGTTTCAGTCAGGTTTCAGAACTCATTACAAAAAAGAAACTGCATTAGACATGGTTACAAATGGTCTCTGTGTCGTCTCTGTGGTTCTCCTGCTGGACCTCAGTTCACTGTTTAATATTGTTGACCATAATATTTTACTGAAATTAAAGGTACTGCACTGCAATGATTCGATTCCTATTTATCTAATAAACTGAATTTTGTTCATGTAAATGCTTTGTAGATGATACTCGGCTCTATCTATGAGATGAGATGAGATGAGAAAAAGAAGGTTGTGAAACTGCAGAAATGTCTGGAAGAAATAAAGACCTGGATGACCTCTAAGTTCTTGTTTCTAAATTCAGATAAAACAGGTTATTGTACTAAGCCCTGAAAATCTTAGAAATATGGTGTCTAACAAGACATCACCTCTGGATGACATTACCTCCGCCTCCAAAAACACTGTGAGATGTCTTGGTGTTCTTCTTGATCAAGAATGTCAATATTAAAGAAATATCTTGGACTGCTTTGCCTTCCTGTATTTTTGCAATATTTCTGAAATTATAAACATTGTGTCCTAAAATTGATGCTGAAAAACTAGTTCATGCATTTCTTTCATGAAGGCTGGACTATTGCAGTTCATTATTATCAAGCTACCCTAAAAACTCCCTGAAAAACCTTCAGCTGATCCAAAATGTTGTAGTGAGAGCACTGATAGGGACTTAAAGAGGAGAGCATATTTCTTCATCTAAACACCCTGTCATCACAACAGAGCATGTCGCTCTCAGACTGCTGACGCACTTGTTCTTTCTAGGATACTAGAAGTAGAAAGGGAGGCAACTTTCATTGATTTAACACGCTCACACACATTTTATTTTATCTTATTTTATTCTTTACATTTCAGTGCTCTCGAAGTTCATTGGAATTACAGTTGCTGTGATCCTACTGGAGGGGGTTCCTATCTTTGCAGTTGTCTTTCTGGATCAGTGGTGACTGTATGTGCATTATTAACTCTAAATTTAAATCATTTTTGGATTCAGATAATTCCTTATGGACTCTTCAGCTCCTAAACGCTGAACTCTTTTTACAGTGAGCAAGGCTGTGGGTACTCCAGTGAAGTGCTTTATCTATAAAAATAAATAAAATTTTTTAGAAAATATAATGATGTGTGACTAAAACAAAAAATAACCCAAACAAATTATTGGGCCAAACAGCACAAATCTTCTATGGGTTTCCCCACAATAAATAATCTCATTCACAGTAAATTATTCAGTAATTCTAACTATGTTTATTGAACAATTTGGAAAGATGACATTAACTAAATATATTTTACTCTAACTTCTATTTTCATGAATCCTAATTTTGGTGTGTGTGTGTAGCTGTCTAATCTCAGTCAGCAAATGCAGTGTCAGGCAACTATCTGTATCAATATTCACTTGCTGTTACGGGCAACATATGGTGCTCTTCACCCTGGAGAACATTTGGCAGATCTCTGTCATTGCCTGGACACATTAAGTAAAATTATCACCAAGGAAAAGTTTTAGAAAAGCTGCAGTTGCCCAAGTTCAATTTACAAAAACTTTTTGTTTTTGAATACCACAAAAACAATCATCTACTCAATCAATGCTGCCTCACACACGCCCCTTTAATTTTGTAATAAAAGCTATTTGTGTGTGGTACCATGGGATGTAATGCCTGTGTTCTGATGATGCTTTTGTTTGACTGTAGTATTTCATATCCATTATAGACAAACAGGAATTCTAGCAGAGATGCATTAACTAGGTGTTTGATTGTTATATCCTGCTTTTCATAAAATCATTTATCATTAAATTTGTTTCTCACTCATCAGCAGATGGTTGGAGTTTAGGTGAAGGCGAGGGCGACTCTCTCAACCACAAGGTACTGCCACAGACAGCACAATATATTGGGTTGTCCCACTGCTCTGGTAAATGACTTTGCACAGCATTCCACAGCTGCGATGTATTCCAATAGTGACGACGAATCAGTGGCAACTGCTCCAAACTGAAAATGATTACAGCCAATGTAGTTCATAAAGGAGCAGACTGCAAACCCTTCACAGACTCCACGGCTTATGGAGATGCTTTTGAGTTGATTATTCATGGCTCTGACAGCCGGTTGTCAAAGGTGATGGGATTCACTGGCTGTTTCTCATCTTCAGTGAAACTAGTTTTTAGTAATATAGGTGATATTTTTGATTAAGGCTTGACATTTGACCAGCATGTTAAGAGCTGATGTACTATATTTGGGGCATTGCACTGGGGGGTTCTGCTTTGCAATTCTGACTTAACCCTTTAAAGCCGGCCGAAGCGGGCATGCTCTGTTTTGCGTAACTATTTTTAAATCCCTGTGGAATCGGAACCACATGAGCTAGCACAATAATTTTTTTTTGCATATGAAACCGGAGGAGTTGTACTTACATCTTATGCCATCAGCTTGTCCTAAGTCTCGGTTTCCTTCCACATATGGCTTTGCAAAAACTCCATAAAAAATTGCATAAAAAGCGCTTGCAGGAACAAAAACATAATGTTCCAGAAAGATGCTTTGCCGATCCGATCAGCTGTTCATAACACTTCCTACGTTAGAATAGACGTCAGCGCGAACTATCGCATGTCCGCCATTACCTCCCCGGAACCGGAAGTGACGTCATTTCGTGGAAAATGTAGTTTTTTTTTACTTTTGGGGCCTTATAAGTCTATACTGGTGTTTTTTAAAAGTCATGTTTGACTTCATGCTTTTCTGAGTAGTTTCTGGGATGCTTAGAACTCAAATTGCACTGCTGAAAATAGTTCATTTTTATGCACATGCTTTTTTTTTTTGCTTTTTTTTTTTTTGCAAATTTGCATTATAATATTTATAATATTTTCCTGCAGTAAAAAATTGGTGTATCTCAAAAATAAAACTATGAAGACACTCAAAACATTTCAAGTTTTGAGGGATAAACCTCTGAAATTTCTCTAACTAGAAATATATGTAAAAAACAAAAACAATTTTCAATTTTTTTGTAGTTTATTGCACTTTTTTGCAATTTATGTAGTTATTATTGACTTAATGCATACATATTATTAAAGTTTGGGCTATAATGGTTGTATTGATGTATAGCAACTTGAAATTCTTCCACAAATGGCACTACAGCATGTAAAAATATAAAGATACGCTCTGGCGGACTTGGTTCTATCGTAGGTCTTAAAGGGTTAATGCAGCTGTTTTTTACTGATAGGTTATTTATTCTGACCAGGGTCTTAATAGTTTGTACATCACATTTCAGAAAACACGGAAAAATACTTTTTGTAGTCTTACAGTTTTGGTTTCAAATCAGATTGAACATCTGCTAAAAACTCAAATTACTTATTATTATTTAGTAATACAGTAACGTGCACTCAGTGGACATTTTATTAGGTACACCTGGTAATCATTAATTAGTTAATCATCCAGTCAAACATGAGAAGCCCATTTAGTTGTGTAGACTGGGTCAAGATAACCAACTTCAAATTAAGCATCAGAATGGAGAAGAATGCTCATTTAAATGACTTTGAATGTGGCATGATTGTTGGTGCCAGACAGCTGGTTTAAGTATTTCAGAAACTGCTGATCTACTAGGATTTCCCAACATAACCATCTTTTGGGTTTGCAGAGAATGCTGAAAAATATTCTGTGAATTGTAGTTCTCTGAGTGAAAATGCCTTGTTGATACCAACAGTCAGAGGAGAATGGCAAGACTGGTTCGAGTTGATAAGAAGGCAACACTAACTCAACAGAGGTACACAGGACAACATCTCTGAACACATAAACACATGGGATACAGAAGACCAAATTAAAGCAAGTCCTGTCAGCTAAAACAGGAAAAATTTGACAAAAGATAAAAAACTCATCTGATGACTTTTGGTTTCTCTTGTGACATTTAGGTGCTGACATCAACAACATAAATGCATGGCTCCATTACACTTTGTATCACCGGTTGAGGCTGCTCGTAGAGTTGGTCCAATAGAGAACCTTTGAGATGATGTGTGGATGAATCAGACAGTTTTCAGACCTCAAAAGTAGAGTTCAGAATGTGAAGCGCTGCAAGCTAAGCAGGAGCCATGTGAATGGTGGATGGGAAAGAGAGATTATGGACAGATGTGGACAAGATGCAATAATTTATTAAAATTTGTTTGTTTGTTTTTTAAATCTTGTTATAGTTTTGTTATAAGATCAGTTTTAAAGTGCAGGCAGTGACTAGTTTAATCTCTCAAAGTGAGCTCTGTCACAGTACTGGGTCTGCAACCCAGTATTTGTGTTTCAGGTCTTTAATATTCTTTTGATGATTGTTATTCCTGAATTTGGTTATCTTCCGTTTGTGCTTAGTGATCTTAGTTCTTCCTTCCTTTGTATTTTTGTGTTTTTGTGTCCCCATTTTTTCTCTGTGCCTGTCCTGTAGTGATGGTAAATTTGATTCTTTTTACTGAATCGAGTGTTAATGAATCACTCACCAAAGTGAATCGGGTGTTTTGAGTCATTTGATTCACTGAGTCAGTTGATCAGAGAGTGCAAAAATTTTACATTTTCACTCAAACTTAATTTGTTTCCCTTTTCATGTAAATCCCACTGCTAAGATGAATGATTAAAAAAAACAACAACTATTTTATAGAGAAAAAAAAGAGCAAAAACATTTCTAAAATTAAGCAATTTCCTATCAAAATTGCTTAATAAACATTTATTTTGTTTATTTGTATTTTATTAGTATTTTCCTTAAATGTGTTAAATATATATTTTCTCATCTAAATGTCCACTGCGCTGTGAGGGGGTGAGTGAGTGAGTGAGTGATTCGTCCGCTCGCTCTATGATTCAGCACAGGAGGGAGGGGGTGAGCGAGTCCTAAGTGATTCGCTTACGCTTACGATTCAGCACAGAAGGGAGGGGGTTAGTGAGTCCTGAGTGATTCGTTCGCTCTTTGATTCAGCACAGGAGGGAGGGGGTGAGCGAGTCCTGAGTGATTCGCTTATGCTTACGATTCAGTACAGGAAGGGAGGGGGTGAGTAGCTCAAATGTGTTGTTAGCATCTTAGCAGCGCGATGCTACTCTGAACCGAGGAGCTATTTTCTTGATGTGAGCTTCTACTCAGGGTTTTTTCTTCCAGTTCAGAGCAGAAATGCTTTTGTTACGAAACTGGCTGTTGTTTTCCCCCCACAATTTTAATTATAAGCTAGATATATTTCTACTAATGGAATTAGTTTGCTAACAGCAACAGGGATGAGTCAGTGAGTCAGTTGGGCTTGTGAATCATGATTCACGAGTCAGTAAAGTGATTCTCGAGTATTGAACGATTCGTTCACGAATCGAACATCACTACTGTCCTGGTCCCACATCTAATGTCTAGTCACCCTTGTCTCTATGTTCCCTCTGTTACCGAGTTAATGAGTGTCTGACTGTGTCTTTGTACATGTGTCGTGTTTCCTGTTTTACTTTGATAGTCCGTGTCCTATTCCTTTCTATGTCCTATTCATGTCCCCATTGTAATCTGATTTGCTTCCTGTGACGCATTATGTTGGATTAGCCCTCCTGTTTTTCCATTCCCTCGTTACTCCCTGGTGTATTTTAGGCCTGTTTTTCTCTGTTAGCTGTCACGTCGTACCCTCACTATGTTGTGTTTCTTCCCTTTGTGTTCTAAGTAATTCTTAGTTTCCAGTTCCTAGTTTATTTTCTAATGTCTTAGTTTGAGCTGTCTTGTTTCTAGTTGTCTGTTTTTGTTTTGTATTTGTAGTAGTAATTTCCTGCAATAAAGCTGCCGCTTTCAGTTAAATTTTCCATGTATGAGTCCTGCGTTTGGATCCTGCATCCTGCCTGCCACACAGCAAACCATGACAAGCTCTCCCTTTTTATTTTAGCATAACTAATACCACACACTATCCAAAGTTTTGACTTTTTTGTTTGACAAATATCTGACTTCCATTATGCTCTTCTTCTACAATATTTCACTTAGTTACATGTTAGCTATTGTAGTGTTTATTATTCCCATTGTTTATTAGTAGGTTGTAAAAAACATTTTACTACATTTATGATCTGTAGCTAAATTATCTAAATAATTTGTAAAATGAATCAAAGCTTGAAACCTAGTCTTAAACACTTGTTAAAATTAACTTGCAACTAATTGTATAGTTTAAAATTACTGTTAAAAATGTAGTTTAAAAATACCGCAACCTTTTTGTTTTTTTCAAAATGGTATCAAGCCTGTTGACACAGGTTCATCCTGTTATTATGCAGCTTCTTTCACATGTATTTAATTAATTTTTTTCAGCACAATAGCAAACATGCTCTCATTGTTTCATCAGTCCTTTTTGAGACAACTGACATTTAGCTAGCTTAATAAATCTTAGAATGGGTAAGTAACATTTAGCTTGCTGACTAATGTGACCTGCCCAAAACATTGTTTCAGCGTGACATCTTCTGGATTTGACAAGCAATTTAATTTTTCTTTCTATTTTTTTTTCTTTTTAACTGTTGAGCCTGAGTATGTTATTTCATGAAATATTACTCTATTTGAAATCATGTTCTTTGAGTAATTTTGACAAACCTAAAATTTGAGATTATGTTAGAAATGTTTAAAGACAATTCTACACAGATGCTGATTTTTCAAAACTAGTTTTGAGAAAAACCTTTTCTTTCTCGGTAGGTCCATATAAAAGTATATAACTGTTTCTTTAAAGCAGAACAGTATTGTGCTTGCAATATATTTTATTATAACAGTGAAGCAGTGAATAGGTGAAATGTGTGATTTTTGCCTTTGGCGTTCATGTTTCAACATTTACAAGTCCATTTCAAACTGAAATGACATCATGGTCATTTCTTTATAGTATATATTTTGTAAATGTTTGTGATGACTGTGTGTTTTCTCCTAATAAGCCACCAGCTCTCACCCTTCTCTATGGTCTGTGGTCCAAAAGCAGCAGCACTGCAATTATTGATGGGACTCCCTTATCAATAATTCAGCCATACATCTGATTAGCCAATAGGATTGATGATAGGGCTTTGCACTGAATCCTCACACATCAATCCCATACTTGGCCCTGAGCTGTTGTTATCTTTACCTTCCTGTATTTCTGCCTTTCTGTCTTTGTCTCTATCATCCTTTCTGTTGCTGCCCATCTTTATTGGTCTGCCCTCTTTCTTCTTCCTACATATTGGTTTAGGTCTCATTTTTGTCTCCCTTCAATGTTTTCTCTCCTATCTAGCCAATCACTCTACATTACAGATATCCCACTGACTCAATTTTTTCCCCAGTATTTTTTGCAAGTCAAGTGTGACAGGCTGCCACTTTATCCCTACAGTGCTCCACTTACACCAACAGGTGTCAAATGTCACTATAGCAAGAAGACAAGGGCGCACAATAGAAAATCATGGAGGTGACACTGTATGTATTTGTGTCATGGGAGAGTCAGAAGAGACTGAAGTGAGAGAGATTTGAGTCAGTGGGTATTCAGATGGAACAGAGAGCCTTTTCGAGGACAGCAGGGATTGATACCCACGCTGCTTCTGCTCACAACCCCCATGAGCACAGCAGAAGCCGAAGAAGTAAAATATGTGTAAATTTGTGCATGGGTGACTCTCTCTCTCCCCCTGCCTTTAACTCAGTGTGTTTGTGGATATTTGATGCACTGTGAGCAAGTGTGTGTGTCTGTATCTACAGAGAAGAGTACAAAGACTGAGCAACAGAGAAGGAAAGGAAGAGAACTTGGCAGCAGAGAGCCAAAGTGTTAATTACTTATTGATCCAATTTGGCAGATGACTCCCTAAAAAGGTGGAGGGCAGCTCAGTGCACAGTTCAAAAGAAGAGAGAGGAGACAATCTACTGTTCCAAAGTCCCTCAGACTCTCATCTTTGCCTCACTAAATGTTTACCACCAATTCCTGGCCTTTGAGCCATGCCTGACTGCGCTGCAACCTCTTTATCACTTTGCAGTTCTGTTTTACTTTCATTCCACATTGCTTGCCTTCATCTCATCCTTTGCATCTCGTCTATGTCATCTCGCCTCTCACTTTTTCTCTCCGCTTGACATTCTCTGCTCTCTCCAGTTCCTGATTGTCAGTGCATCAGTGACTTTATCATTATTCCATATGCTGTGGCATTTGTGTCTCAATGACATTACCCCATCTTCAAAATTCCTGGGTTATCAAACTGTGCGCATTCCTTTTCTTTGTTCGTCTCCTTCTGTTTATGTCTTGCTCTCTCTCTGCTACCTTCATAAGTCTGTTAACTCCAGGAAACACATTTAAAAGTTGTTGTTTATTGTTTGCATGCGGCCTCTCCGTTTCTATCTTCTGCTCAAACTTGAAAAAAGTATTGCACGTAAGTTTTATTAAAACAGGAATAATCAAAAAATTGTGCACACATGCCAGCTAACTTAGTCCAATAACATTAAAAGCAAATGTCGCATGCCAGTCCCTTTAAAGGTGAAAACAATTAATCACTTTTTTTTTTTTTTTTTGTTTATTGGGTTTCTGGCATAGTTTTATCAGTCAAGATGCTTGCTTAATGAAACTCATGGTAATAAAACTGGCAACGTTTTACAAAACAGGTACTGATTTCAAGTTGCTCTTTCAGTGTCAAATACAGGTTTCAGCAGTGCATTTATAGAGATAAGTAGGCCTAAATAGTATTTAAGTAGATAGGTCTATCATCTGCATATTGTATTTCTTGCATCACCCTAAACTCATGTCACTTTCAATGTATATACAAGTTGTATGGCAGGCACTGGAGGACCCAATTGCAGGACTAGGGAGCAAAGGATGAACTAAAGGAGGGAGGAAATTTTGAAAGTCAAACTAGGTTGTTTTCTTGGTTGTTTTGCTTTTTGTTTCTTTGCTTTGTTTTGTTATTTTGAGACAGAGGTATACACACAATCACCTATGCATGGTCATTACACATACAACTAGTTTCCTGTTTGCTGCAATGGACATCAGGGGCAGTTAATGTAACTCTCACTGAAGAAAGCACACAGTTATATAATTGGAAAATGGTTGTTAACATTTATCTTGACTCTGACTTCCCCACGTGTGTTACGTTTTCATCAGTTCAGCCTACCACTTGTGGTTTTTCTGTGCGTCTTAGTGTGTTTTTGGTGGACTTACCTTTATGTGTCACAGGGCTGTAGATGCATGTTTTGAATTTGTTTGCCCGTGTGTCCTTAAATACACACTCGTGTGTTTTTGTACCTGTGTGCTTTTGTATGGGTGTGTGTGATTTGTTGGCAGTCAGGTGCATTATTCTGTCAGAGTGTGGAGCCTGGCTCATATCTTACCTCTAACCGCCAGATAGGAAAACCACTCCACTTTTGATTTGAGGTGAGAAAAGTGGTTTAGCACACCTCTCTCATATATCTCACCTTCTTTTCTCCCCTTCTCCTTTTGCCCTGCCTTTTACTTTTATTTGTCAATTTCCTCTCATCCTGGCTGGGCTGTCAGCAGGGCTGGAGTTTGATGTACCTGTGGCTCAGGCTTCATTTCAGGTCTCTAAAAAAACTTAGGGATAGCAATTCTTGTGTTGTTTGCTGTAGTTTTACTGCAGCTCTACTGACTCCCGCCCTTATAGCTTTCAAGGAAGGAATAAGGTAAATAATTTAATTCTAAAATAAAGCAGTATTTTTAACTGCTTTATTTTAATCTTATTTGCTTATTTAAAGTAATAGGAATTTATCCATGGGGAGAAATAGGGAGACCCATAATGAACTTAGTAGGAAGTTGATTTATATTTTAATTATACTTTGTTACCTGGCCTGTATTGGTGAACTTAAAAAATATTATATATAGCCAGAAATATTTGCTCATCTGCTTGTCCACAAGATTTGGGAGCATGTTTATGGGCATCTTTGACCATTTTTCAAGGAGCGCACAGAACCACTTTTGCTTAATAGCATTTCAAGTGTTCCCTATTCCCATCTGTAAGAGTGATATGTTTTTTATATTGTCATTTGTGCTTAGAAATATATAATCATCTGTATGCTGATAAAAATCATATCCTTATTAGGTCTGTTAAGATTCTGTGTGCACTTGTGTACCATGAGATGAGAGGAAGCAGCCTCAATGTTATAATTTCCATTATAGCTTTAGGAACCAGACTCTTCTGTTTCTTAAAAGTGCAAGACTTCACACCTTTAAATGTTTGTCTGTGACATGACCTATTGCAAGTTCTTGTTCTTATCATGTAGCGAGACCCTTACTTCTGCTTTTCTGCATACCTCATACACACAGTTTAAATTCATAGAAAGGTCGTATGGCTTTGTATGGTATAGCTGGAAACACACACACACGCACACACGCACCTACACACACCCACACACACAAAATATAGACACTGATGTTGTTCAGATATGCCTGCTTAAGAATGTCACATGTATTTGTAATTGCATCTTCATGAATGATTGCTTGCTGACAATAAAAAAGGGCTGTGGCAAAGGAATCAGTCGAAGTGAGCTGAGTTCAGGTGAAGGAATCTTTTCTGACGTCCCTCGCGAGCCACAAAGACAAAGAGCTCTGTCTTGTCTTGTTTTGTCGTGCAGTTATTGAGTGTCTTGTGTTCCAGTGGGGTTAAACAAATAAACCCAACACCATCCTTTGTCCACTTATGCCCTCTTCATCCAATAGCCCACTTCTCATCAGTGTGTCCTGGTTCCTCAACACCTGCACAGACCTTGTTAGTCAAGGTCACATCTAAGCTGGCATGTCTTCAGTTATGTGCCTCTCACTGATATTGTGAGTGAGGCTTCGATAGCCTGGGATCCTTACTGTGTGCGTATATATATATATTTTTAAAATTCCACACTGTCCCCTCTGGGTGGTCCTTCAAGCTCGGGTCCTCTACCAGAGGCTTGGGAGTTTGAGGGTCCTGTACAATATCTTTGCTGTTCCTAAGGCTGTAAATTCCATACCGAGATCTAGAAGGGAAAATTACAGTTGCATCAGCCCAATCGCACCAAACAATTATTAGATTATTAAGTACAAAATAAGGAAATACAGCTGTTTTCTGCCACTAAACTTCTCACTGCAAATTTTTAGGTTTATTTGTATTTAAAAAATGTTATACAGAAGAATTAGGACTAATATCACAAGTTCTAGAGACTGCGTGTTTTCATCAGCTAAATGCCTTAATCACTAACGGCAGAGCCTAACTGAGTCACTTCCACTCTACATTTAATTGGATTTAGACGTGTACAAAGGACTAATATTTCAACGAAACGAATAATTATTATGTTGTATGGGATTAAACGGTGCTATACAGACTTTAATGATAATGAGACTCCTGTAAATAATGTGTTTATGTAGCATCCAGTAATTGTATAAACCACACAAAGACCACTTATTCCTATGGAGGATACAGCAATGATTCTCTGCAGTCCTGATATAGATTTTCTTTCTGTACTTTGTTATAGTTTTTTTTTTTTTTTATTACATTTGGGGCAGATCTGTGTGCACTGGTATATTTGTTTTTATAGTTTTTTCTTTTGTGTTGTTTTTTTACTGCTTAGAGTTAAAGTGATTACTTAGAATAACCATCTTGTGCGTCTTTAACACATATTGTGTAAAACTATTTTAACAATTTTATATTGCTTTAATTCACACCATTGTTCTTGCACTCACTGAGTTACATACAGAAGTTTTAACAGTCTTCATAATAGTAGTGTGCTTGAAAAGTTTAGTATATATCCAATACCTGGTAAATACAGGCAGCTAATGCAGGCAAGACTGATGCATAATGATTTCTGAGGTGAAGTGAGTCAGTATGCTAAATCTGAATGTATTTTAAAGACCATAGTTATGTTAACACAGCGAAACACAAAGAGATTTTCCTTTTTTTAATATGGTTATTTTCAATATTTCATATTGTTATTAATATTTTAATGGATCCAGACACTCGTACTTCATAGATTGCAAAATGGAAAATGAGCACTTACATGGTCACATCATGCCAAACCACTGATTTTATTACTTTCAGATACCCATTAATCTTTTAATTGTATTATGTGTATTTAGTTGTAAAGTACTATTTCTTTAGTTGTTTCACACATTTTCATCGTTTCCACTTGTTTCTATGGCTTTCACAACTTTCCTTTAAGCCAATACTTAATTATTGCTGAAAAGCTTTAAAAAAAATCCCACTGTTTTTCTTTTTCAGAAGTCACTTGCGTCACATCCTCTAGCTATGCTTTTGCTTCAGTGTCTTGACAAACTGTTCAAAGCATTTTTAGATACTAAAACCTATGAGTCTAATTGTCTTTAAAGAACAAAGCGCACATGGGAATGTTGGCAGTGGCATAAATCACTGTTTTCCCAGCCGAGAGACCTCCGATCAGTGTGGAAGCTTTGTTTGTTTGTTTTCATAGCTGATTTGTTTTATTTTCATCTACTTTTTGATTGCGCTTTCACTCAATCTCTGTTCAGGCAAAACTACTTGGTTGAGTTGAGGCGCCAAACCTATTTGTTTAGGTTTAAGAAAAAATAAAGATTTTGGTTCTGAACAAGCATCCACTGGGGCTAAGACCCATTTCCTTACTATTTCCATGAACCCGTGAATCACTCTTACACACTATGGATTTGACAAAACGGCAGTATTTGCTATCCCCAGAGAATGGGCTTTATATCCTGTTTTTGTGATACCAGTTGTGTTTACTTTTGTTCACTATAAAAAGCTTGGCCAGGTGCTCAAGGGATTGTGGAATTTTTGGTCTGTTCCAAATTAAACACTTACTTTTCCTGTCTTACTTAGGAAATACTTCACCAGTGTGAATTGTTCCTCTGTCTTCCCATATGTGGTGTTCTTGATTACAGGCCATTACACACCAAACGCACTGTGAAAAAATGACACTTGGTTTGAAAAAAGAAATGCCACAAATAAGTAAAATTACCTGGTCGGTGTAAACCGCTGCATCAAAAATAGATGAGTCCAAGAAATATTTTTACACAGAAATATTGGCAGAGATTTTACGGCTCTTGTGTGTTAAAGGCCTTAGGTGGAGGTGAGCTTGCTGACATGCTCAGAAAATGGGTTGTAAATGAATGGCAGAGGTATCAGGCAGAGACCATGTTGAGGTATGGAGGGATTATTTTATGTAAAATGATTTAATGAATAGGGGTTTAATAGGTCCCTGGAGAGGGAAGTTAAAGAAAGTGAAACTAAAGCTCTGTGAAAAAGAGAAATTTGATGCTTTTCTTTTGCCCAGTTTTCTGATCTGAAACCTGCGCCATGGGCTGTGAAAAGGAAAAGTTAGACCCTTCAGGAAATTATTATCCACACATGCTGCAAAACCTGTTGGGATTCTTTCAGGTTATTAAATGTCAATATTTGCAACGACACCCTTATCAGGAAGTGTAGACAACTTTGCCAGTTGATAAGGATGAATTTGTAAACCCTTCATGGAACCAGACTCTTGCAATGGATCCTAACTGAGCCTTCAATTTAGATTTTCTGCCTGCCAACTTGGTAAATGTGAAGTAAATCTCCCTTATTATCTTCTGATGTGTTACTTGCTTTTCTTTGTCAGTCCTCATCGACAGTAGATCGAGTTGGGCATTCTGCCATGGCCGGCTTGATGAGCAGGATGCACCTGCACACAAGTGTTTCGCTAGTCTTCCAATTTTCATTATCAGTGGGGTGGACATGTTTTTGTGAGGTGATTGTTGCAGTTCTGGCCCTCTTCTGGATCAATGCCTGAGTAGGCAAGAATTACTACAGTCATTATTTATTAGACTGCTGACAAATGATCTAATACATAAATTCATGAACCTATATCATCTGTGACGCAAATAGTACATAAGCCGTGGAATGTTCTTATGTTCCATTTTGTTGTTGTTGTTTGTTTGTTTTTCTGCATTCATAACATGTAAGAGGCTGCAACTGTGACTCAGTGTGAACCTACAACCTGCTGGTCATGATAAATAATCATCTAGCAGTTTTCTTACTTTAGATGGTATTAGATACGCATACCTCAATCACCACTCTTCATTACTGTTAGTATGTCTTGCTTTCACCTTTGTCGCTCTCTTTTCCATCTGCTGTCCCTCACCTCCATCACCACACTGAAAACAAGGGGCCCCATAACAAATTGCTTTAATAAAAGAGATTATTAAAGAACACTCCATGTTTTAAAATTAAGCATTGGGCTATTTTTCTAGGAAATAATCAGTTATTCTCTTTTTCCTTTCGGCTTACTCGCCTTCGCTTTTGGTTTTCTCCATTCCACCTCTCTCTCTCTCTTTGCCATTATAGCTTTATGGGGCTGAATGTTGATGACAGTTGGGACTGTGGCAGATGGCCAAGAGCAGGGAGGGATGAAGAAATGGAGGAGAGGAAGAGTAGATTGAGGGAGGGGCAGTGGGTGGCGAGAGGGACAGAGATTTGCAAACAAATTTAATAACTAGCCTGCAGAATGGAATCACTTTGCCAGCTTTAGAATTGCTCACTTTCCTGAAAGAGAGTGAGAAGGAGCAAGCGAGTGGGATATTGAAAAGAGAGAGGGCGGGGATGGGGAGAGAAGATGCTGTATTAAAGGACTGGAGAAAATTTGAAACGTGTCACATCAATTTCAGCCACTGCAGTTATCAGGGTGTTTGCTTTACACCTGAATACTTGGATATAAGAGAGAAGAAGCCAGGGAGGAAAGAAGATGGAGAGAGTGAGAAAGAAAGAAACTGGAAGCAGGAACTGGAGAAAGACATATGTTAGCAAAGACTAAGTCAGAGGCAGAGGGAAAAAAAGAAAAGACTGAGATGGGAGCATTTAAGTATTTAAATATTCAAGCAGCTCCTTTCCATTAGAAAAGTGTAACTGGAGGGAATCTAATCAAAATACTATGAACATAATTAAAATACTAGATACTGATAATTTAGAAAGAACAACTTTTTTTCAAGAAAATAAAAACCTAATCAGCCAGCATCTTGTTCAAATGGCCCCTAAATAGGCCTCATTATCAGTGATCAGTGAGTTCTCAAAATCATTATGATAGTCATTGTCATTGTCTGTCAGGGACTCAGTGTGATGCCTTACTGCTGAAGCATTAGAGGAATTAGGTTGTAATCAGTGTTTTTCCTCTTTCTGTCTTTTCACAACACCTTTGTTAGAAAGTAGTTGTCACTTAAATTATTATATAAGTTATATATACACACACTGGGGGAAATAATTATGTGATCCCCTGCTGAATTTGTAAGTTTGCTCAATCCAGAGAAAATGAGTAGTCTGTCATTTTTTGTCTTTTTTGTTTGTTTGTTTGTTTGTTT
>NW_005187709.1:464708-466411 GCF_000239375.1 Pundamilia nyererei | reverse complement strand
TCAAAGAGATCCAAAAGCCTTGGAAAATAAGTAGGTCTTGAGATTCGATTTAAAGACTTCCAAGGATGAAGAGAATTTTATGAAGGGGGGAAGACTATTCCAGAGTCTTGGGGCGGCAATGGAGAAAGCCCTGTGTCACCTGTAGATTTGAGCTGGGAGCGTGGAACTGATAAAACCATCTGACTGGAGGAGCGCAGAGATCGAGTAGGTAAGTGCAGGCTAAGAAGATCTGAAATGTAACCTGGAGCTAAACCATGGAGAGCTTTAAAAACAAATAATAAAACCTTAAAATTGATTCTATGTTTAACTGGTAGCCAATGTAGAGATGCGAGTACCGGGGTAATATTCTCTCTCTTTCTAGTACCCGTCAGGAGCCTTGCGGCTGCATTTTGAACAAGTTGCAGGCGTGACAGGCTTGAGTGACAAATGCCTAAATAGAGAGAGTTACAATAGTCAAGACGTGACGATATGAAAGCATGGATAACAGTTTCCAGGTCTTTAGATGGCAGGATATTTTTGAGTTTAGAAATGCTCCTGAGTTGGAAAAAACTGCCATGAACAACTGAATTTACTTTCTTGTCCAGCTTGAGAGTGGAATCAAAAATGAAACCAAGATTTTTTACATGGGGATGTACATTAGCTGATAATGGGCTCAAATTGTTTCTTATGAGACTAATAGAGTCCTGCTTACCGAAGATTATAATGTCGGTTTTGTCATAATTTAGTTTGAGAAGGTTCAGAGACATCCAGCAATGTATGTCGCTAAGACACTCTGAGACTTTCTGCAGTGTACTATCAGCACCTGGTTTTAGAGAGAGGTAGAACTGTGTATCGTCTGCATAAGAGTGGTAAGAGAGCTGGTGTTTCTGAAAAATGGAGCCTAATGGGAGCATGTATAAGGAGAATAAGACCGGGCCCAGAATAGAGCCCTGAGGTATTCCACAAGTTAGTGTAGCTGGGGAAGAGTATTTGTTACCCAGCATCACAGAATATGTTCTGCTCTCTAGGTAAGAGGCAAACCATTTTAGAGCAGAACCTTGAATGCTGACACATGTCTTTAAACAGTTTAATAGGATTGCAGGATATGTGCTCGGATATTTTTCAGTAAAGAATTTTTGAAAATCCTCAGACGTGTGTGGGGCAGTCTCAGATATGACTGATGTGGTAGGATGCAAGACAGAGTTGATTGTATTGAATAGAGCTTTAGGATTACCAGACTTCTTGTTAATGATCATGGAGAAATAATTTGCTCTTTCTACCTTGATGGTGCGCTGATAGTTATTTAAGCAATCTCTAAACACTTGATAAGATACGTGGAGCTTATCTTTCTTCCATTTTTGTTCTGCTTTCCTGCATTCCTGCCTGACGGCACAAGTGGCCTTATTTAGCCAAGGCTGAGTTTTACATTTTTGCAGTCTACATTTTAAAGGAGCAATTGAGTCCATTATATTTGTACAACCCCAATTAAAACATGCAAGAAGCTGATCAGGATTATTGCTATGAGGAGAACTTTCATCAAAGGTGGCTAAAGGAGATGCAGCGAAGGCAGCTGAGAATTGGGGAGCAGTTTCAGGTGTTATAGGGCGTATAAGAGAGGGGGCCTGGGTTTGTTTGGGGGATGAGTGAGGAATTGGAATATTAAACAAAATGAAATTATGGTCAGACGGACACACATCAATCACTTCAACGCCGATCACTGAGAG
>NW_005187709.1:460628-464214 GCF_000239375.1 Pundamilia nyererei | reverse complement strand
GTCACGGTATATGAAAGTCTTGTTCACCACGAACCTTGCATTGATTAATGCCAATTTAAGTGGTGAAGAATCCGAGACTGAATGTGTGACAGCACCAGATGGTACAAATTCCAGATGCTGAAAATTGGTGGTGTTGGCACCTCTTTTTTTCCTGTCCAGTCTAGTTGGGTTACGACGGAAAGCTGACCAAATAGATGGTATTTGGTGAGAAAGTCAGTTTCCCACAGGATGATTATACACATGCAGATTATGACGGCAGCCCTGGTGAATATAGCGTGGACAGCGAGCTATCCCCAAAGCAACACAGCGCGGATAAGTTTGGGGAGGCAGCCGAGTCCTTGTGTTAAGATGTAGCAGTTCCAATTTTGAATAGTGCATTCCGTCATTTGCATAAAGGTCCAAGCCTTTAATATGGCTATAAAAAACACTGCATAGTCCAATGATAAAACCAAACAACAGTAGGCATATCCATCATATGGTTAAAAGGGGAATCATAGTTTCTCCATTTGTTCACACAGCCAAGTTAAAACCACGTTAGCCAGCATGCCACAGCCACGAATTACAGCCCAGTGCCGGAACAGTAACTGTGATTACCTACCTGGCACTGTGCACAACGTTGGCAGCTTGAGAAGACAGATACTTGATGCGAAGACAGGCCGAACAGTAGTACGTGCGGGGGGCAGCGAGGGCTCGCGTTAGGCTGGTGAAACAGGTCCCCAGGAGAATCGATCACAGAAAAAACAATAAAATCCAGGCTTTCCAGGGTCAAATAAAAGCCGTGCTCGGAGGCTAAGACTGTAAAAATTGAATTCTTTAGTGAAAGATTAAAACAGAGCTACGCACGCAAATTATCAGCCTACAGCGGACCGAAGATTAAAACAGCTACGCACGCAAATTATCAGCCTACAGCGGACCGAATTTAAAGACAACCTGGCAATCAAAGTTAAAATACAAACAAACAAACAAAAAAAACAATGTGGCACGGCAGGCTAGTCAATTTTGCTGAAACTCAAAATTCTACTCAGTAGTTTGCATGGCCCCCACATGCTTGTATGCATGCCTGATAATGTCAGGGCATGCTCTTAATGAGATGACGGATGGTGTCCTGAGGGATCTCCTCCCAGATCTGGACCAGGGCATCACTGAGCTCCTAGACAGCCTGAGGTGCAACCTGCCAGTGTTGGATGGACTGAAACATAATGTCCCAGAGGTGTTCTACATGTAGGTCAGGCAAGTGTGGGGGCCAGTGATGTCGGTTTCTTCATCCTGCCTGCATACTCTTGTCACATGAGGCCAGACATTGTTGCGTACAGTGTTTGTAAATCTGTTGTCTGCTCCCATGGCCTTTATCATTATGGATTATAATCTAAGAAGATTAAAAAATGAAAATAAGTATATACTAAATATGCTAACAATCATAAATCATAAACAACAGTAATAGAAAGTCCCAAAAATTGAATTTTGCTTAGGGTCATGTTTTTATCAATAGTAATGCAAATGAGAATCTAATCGAATAGTAATTTTTAGGATCAATGAATATGTGAGTATCAATTTTATAGACAATTTTGCTGATGAGCTGCCTGTAAAAGATGCATGATGGACAGCTTTTCAGCTACGTCCTGGACATAACAACAAACAACAATTCAGGACCCAGTTCAATCCTCTTATGCAGGGGAGGCATGATGATCTGATTCAGCTCAGGTGTATCAGCCTCCGCCGCAGCCGCGCCATGAACCACGCCCACCATTCCACCACCTCCTAAGGGAGTTTTAACTTAGTTCACTTATGGTTCCCTTTTCACATTATGGATTCACTGACAGTTCGTCTGGTCCAAATCAGTTCATGAGTTCGTAAACTCGTAGTTTTTCAGTTAGTTCAGTTAGTAGTTCAGCTTTGTTTTTTTGTTTTTGTCACACAGAGAAATCCAAGTGAACTCTTAAGTGAGCAAAAATGTATCACTACAAACCATGTGAGAATGTTCAGTCTGCTTATTGGCCAGATGTGTTTGGGACAGGAGCAACAAAAATAAATAGAGGAAGAAGGTGCTGTGTTCTGGACTATCGGAGAAGAGGTAAAATTACCGTTCATTTCACAGATAGTTGCTAGCCCTTATAGGCCTTTCCAAATCCATAGTACCTCTCCAAACTGACAATGCAAAGCATAGATGGCAAACTAATGTACATCTGGTAGTTGGGTCAGATCAGGGTCGGATGTTTTGCTCCACAGCTCAGTGCAACGTCTGTGTTTACACCTGTGCAAATGAACTGCACCAGGTTTGATTTAAACTGACCCAGGGTGTGAAAACACCCCCAGTCATTAAATGTGCTTGTACTATGTCTTTATTTAAATGGTTCAAAATTATACTAGAACACACTTGTGAAAGAGTTATAAGAGTTAAAAATTAAACTTAAAGAGTTATAAATTTTGTTGTTACCTAAAGTGTTACTAGTGGTAAAAAGTTTTTTGTTTTTTAAGCTGTTAAGCACTGGCCTATAAAGTTAATTTCTGGAACAAAAATAAATAAATCACTAATGGTTTTTGAGAATTTTCACTGATTTATATAACCAGCATGTAAACTGTGAGAGAATGATCAGAAGCAAATGCTGTTGCAAGTCAGTTTTGTCAAGTAAATATAGCAAATTGTGTCAGAGGGATCTCATTTTAGATAATTTATTTTATAAGGTTGTTACTTAGTTTAGCAGTCTCTGCCAAATTAAAAGCTTATATCCAACCCAGTGAATTTTGATTCTAGTTCTGTTAAAGTTTTACTGTGAAAGGTGATATGCAAAAAAAAATTGATCTCATATGTAAATAGGATAGGTGAGCTATCATGAACCATTAATTTACAAACTAAAAGATTATTATAATTCAGAAACAATTTGTTCACAGCTAACACATTATGCAGATATATCACATTATTAGCAATGGTGTAGTTGGGCTTAAAATTAAAGTTGGTGCACACTGCAAAAAAAGAAGATAAAGCAAAGGAAAAAGTGTACTTACATTCAAAAGGTGTAATTACATTAGCTCAGAAGAACGTCTTGATATGACCTCCGTAACTCAAGAAAGAGGCCAACATTTTCCTCCCCAACCTGGACATATATTACTAAGTTACTCCACTCCTGTCGTCTGCCTTTCCTCCACTTCTTTGTCAAGCTCATGTATCAGTCTTGCGTTCCTTTGTTTCCTGTTTTATTGTGAAAATCTTGCATTCCTTGTTCAGTGTGTTTAGTTTTGTTTCCGTAGTCTCATTGTGTCTAATGTGTCTCAGCTGTGTGTTTTTGTTCCCTTGTCATTGTATTGTGTATTTAAGCCCTTTGTTTCTCTCTGTGTCGCGTTCTCTCTCATTCACTGCTGTGTATTTCCCAGTGCGTTTCTCTGTATGTTTAGGTTCAGAAATTCCAGTTTAGTTTAGTTTAGTTTCATTTTGTATCACCTACATGCCAGCAATAAAACTGTGTTTTTGAGTTTAAGTCCTGCCTGTGACTCTGTTCTTTGGTCCTATCGTGCCTGCTGCACACAGCCAGTTCATGACAAACCCAGTCTATGTATTTTTAAGAGATTGATTATAGTATGAGAAAGCATC
>NW_005187709.1:453351-460198 GCF_000239375.1 Pundamilia nyererei | reverse complement strand
CCAACATAAAATTCAGTTTTGCTAAAAAGCTAGATAGTAGTATGTCAGTGTCTGTTTACTTTGACCTGATTTGGACATGTGAACTACACGCTGCCCATAATTACTCAGAATTCTGAGAAAGAAGCTTTCAGTCTGCTTAAAAGCTTTTTCCTGTGTAGACATGAATAACGGATATTTTGTTGGCACAGAACTGTGACCACTTCATTGATAAGGATTGGTGATACTGTCACCAGTCTGGTTAATTGCTGCTCTAAAATAATTTTAATGAGAACAAATGCCCTTAGTGGTTTCCTCACTTATCCACACCTCACTCTTGTTTCATCACTATCCCTCTCCATTTGAAAAACACTGAGTGGCGAGAGATTGAAATATTCTCATTAATGAGATATTAAACCCTTCTCTTTCTAATTATTCTGGCTTATTACATCAAACTGAACAGGTTGACAAGGCTACCAAAAGTCTATATAGTAGGCATAATATGTGAGGAAAAAAAGAGTAGTGAAGAAGACCTGCTGCTCTAGGGACTTGTCATACCTACTGTCAGGGTTCCTGGGTGGTTCACCCAGTGTTTTCAGTTTGCTCATGTTCAGTTTGTTTTGTCAGTCGATCTCATTTCCTGTTTTGCTGTTCCAGTTACTTCCATGTGTCTTTACTCAGATTAAGTTCAGGTGTTCACTGGTGTCTAATCACTCATCATCCAGCCTGTATTTAAACCCTCAGTTTCTCTCGGTCCAGCGCTCTTGTCATTAACGTTGTCTATCCAGTATGTGGGTTCCAGTTCAGTTCAGACAGTCTTTCAGTCAGTCAGTAAGCCATCTGTCTCATGTTCTGTTCATCCATTCTGTATAATAAACACCGTCTTCATTCCACACTAACCCGTGAGTCCTGCATTTGGGTCCGCTCTTCCTCACCTCCACACAGCAAAGCCCTGACAAAATGATAAGACCCGTGCCAGGAAGACACGCTTAGAAACCAGTGGACTCGGACCTCTTCGAGCGGCAGGAGGCAGCCCTCTCTCACTGGACGGAGGAGCTCAGGGGAAAACAGCGGCTCTTTGGGGAGAGGGAGCACATCTTCCCGGGGACTCGTCTGGCTCTGGGCAGGCCTCGGAGAGGCTGCATTCTTCCACGGGTGCTGGGGAGAGTTCACGTCTCTCGCTGCTCTGCTCCTCGCTCGCCCGCCAGTCGTCTCATTCACCGGACCATCCACCTCACTGTGCCACAGCGGCTCCCCCTCTCACCTCGGCTCAACGGAGGCTCCGTTGCTCAGCATTCCTGCTATTTCAGCTAAGCAAAGGCGAGGCTCACGCTGCCATTGCGCTTCCCTTTTGGAGCAGCAGCATCCGATGGTGAGCGAAACTGACTTTTTTCTTTCACCACACCACAACTCAGAGACTGTTCACCGCCCACCTAAACAAAAGACTGTATTCTCTGATTACATTCTAGACTATCCAATTAATACTCGCCATCCTGCTTCCAAAGAGACTGTACCACCATCCCAGGCCATCATTAAAAACATTCACTCCGCTAAACCTGATAATTTCTCCCACTCAGTCATCATTTCCTCACCCATAGTTCAGTCTTTTCCTGTTAGCAAGGCGCCTCAGATTCAACATCCCCTTCACCTGTTCATCCTGCTCAAGTGAAGGCAGTTAAGGCTCAGCCTGTCCCTTTACTAGCTCCTCGAGCAGCTAGGGCTCATCACGTCCCCACACTCGCACCAATTCCACGGGACGGTGCTGCTGATGCCCAGCCAACACCCATTCCTGTGCCAGCTCCCAGGGCGAGGGCAGCTAGGACCCAGTCTACTCCTGCACCCGTTCCTGTTTCTCAGGTGGGGGTGACTAGTGTCCAGCTGGCTCCCATACCTGTCCCAACACCTAGGGTGAGGGTGGCCAGGATCCCACCTGACCTCCCTAGAGCTGAGGCTCTCCAACCATTGTCTTCACACTCTGGAGGTTTGGAAGAGCTAGCCTGTCCACCTGCTAGTTACCACCTCATCCATCTCCCGATCAAGCTTTTCAGGCACTAGCTCATTCCCTGATTAAATTAGCAGACCTATTTCCAGCTCAAGCACCCGGTTTATTAGCTCAGGCTGCAACTTTGCCACCAACTTCCGTCCAGTCAGTTCAGTCACCTGCTGTTCAGTCTCCAGTTCAGTCATCTGTCCATTCACCCATAGTCCAGTCCACCAGTCACCTGTTGCCCAGTCTCCCGTCCTCCAGTCACCTGTGGCCCAGTTTCCCATCCTCCAGTTGCCTGTGGTCCAGTCTGTGGCTCAGTCTCCCTTCCAGTCAGTCAAGTCTGTAGTCCAGTCTCCTGCTGTTCAGCCTCCAAGTCAAACAGAAGTACCAGCAACAAATAGTAACAACTCCTCACAGTCACAAACAGCTGCAGTACTCTGGACAGCTTCATGGAAGCATGATAAATGCAGGTGAAAAAGTCTCTTCCAGGATTGCACAAAAGTAACTTGGAGTCTCCAAAAACTTTTGTGCAATCCTGGAAAGGTACTTCTTTTTTTTCTCCCATGTCCCTTGGGGCCTCCATAGTGTTTTTTTTACTATTTTTGACTATAATGCACTACAATGCAGGGGTGCAGGGGGGCACTGGAGCCTATCACAGCTATCATAAGGCAAGAGCCAGGGTATACCCAAGACAGTTCGCCAGTCTGGTGCAGGGTGGAGTTGTAGTTTTTGAATTACAATGTACTGAAAGTTTTTATTTTCTTTTTCTGTCCAGTGACCCCTAACTGAGCTTTAATCTAAAAAAAACAACAACTTTACTTTAACATGTTTTCTTGGGATTTATTTTTTCTGTCTTAAATAAACAACAAACACATACACCTCTCACTGTGCTTTAATTCCTGGTGGGCTTTGATTTGAATCAATAAAACAGCAGTTCACATTTTCTGCCTCATCACTTCCATCCTTTGTTGCTTTTTATTACAGTTTCCTTCCATGTAAAGTTCAATGGCACACAGACCTTTAATGGCACAGCACTATTGCTAGTTTCATTATATAAGAAAGCGAACATTAACTGCGTTCAATCAACAGTGCTTTCGTGCGAGTTTGACAGTCTCTGTTTGAACTCTGCTGCTGAGGTTATTGATGCCATCTGATAATACTGCTCCCTCGTTTTTGTCAGAGATGAGCGAAGACAAAAAAAAGAAGAAAAAGAGAAGAAAAAGCCAATAAAAGGAAGTATGAGAGACAAAGAAAAAGTAAGATTTCATTACCTGTCAAAAGTTCTGGATACATCAGTTATTTGTATTCGGTGAAAAAAAAAAATGTATATTTGAAAAGACTGGATATAACGAAACATGAACAGTTATATATTCACCTGGAAATTCTATTATTTCAGAGATACAGTGGCAGTTTTTGTATTTTCCTTCATTGACTTTTGCAATGGCACAGTAACCTTTTTATGAGTTGACTGACATCAAAATGAAAAAAAAAATTTTTACTGACAAAATATCTTTTTTTTTGTTTTATTTTCTTTGCCTTAAACTAAATAGTTAAACACACAGTAAAACATTAAGACTAACTATGGGCTACAACTGGAATACTGTTCTGCTGGTGGAACTACCCCCGTTAGCAAACTTGCCCCAATATACCCACATCTTTAAAGAAAAAAAACTTGCAAGTAAATTCCACAACCCCACAACTTTGTGTTTTGTCTGTGAAGGTTCTCAGTCATCCAGGTCATCATAGTCAAAGGAGCTTGCAAAGAAAAGCGTCTGGACTTCTTTAAGTTGCTTGAAGACGTTTCACCTCTCATCCGAGAAGCTTCTTCAGTTCTAAGGTCAAATGGTGGAGAGTCCCAGATATAAACCTAGTGGGAGTAACCCCCCACAGAGGGACAAAAGGACCCCCTGATGATCCTCTAATCGCCTGAGCCAAGGTGTGAAACTGGGCGTGGGTCCCAATCAGCCAGAGTTTCGGGTGTGTTCATTGTGAAACCTTGCCCCACCGTATCATGCGAATTCCTGAGGTCAGATGGCCCAGGATGTGAGTGGGCGTTAAGGCGTCTGGGAAGGGATCTCAAAACTGGATTATAGATGGCAGAGAGTTGGTGTCGTAAACCCCCGCCTCTGTTCAAAGATGGTCGCTCACAGTGGACATAGATGGCTTCTTTCACTCCTCTTTCAAACCATCTGTCCTCTCTGTCCAAAATGTGAACATTGGCATCCTCGAAAGAGTGTCCTTTATCCTTAAGATGCAGATGGACTGCTGAGTCTTGTCCTGTGGAGGTGGCTCTTCTGTGTTGTGCCATGCGCTTGTGAAGTGGCTGTTTGGTCTCTCCAATGTAGAGGTCTGGGCATTCCTCGCTGCACTGTACAGCATACACCACATTGTTAAGTTTGTGTTTTGGCGTTTTGTCTTTCGGGTGAACCAGTTTTTGTCTGAGCGTGTTGCTGGGTCTGAAATACACCGGGATGTCGTGCTTGGAGAAAACTCTCCTGAGTTTTTTGATGAGAGAGGTGAAACGTCTTCAAGCAACTTAAAGAAGTCCAGACGCTTTTCTTTGCACGCTCCTTTGACAACTTTGTGTTTTGTTTTTTTAATCAAAAAAACTTAACAAAATCGAAATGTTCCAACCCTCCCACACTTCTAACAGTATACAACTTGTAACATTTAACATTTTAACATTTAACAGTAACATTTGACAAACACTTCACTTTTCAACATGCTGTCAATCACTGGACTAAAGGCAGACCTTTCCATCCTTTGTGTTTTTCAGGACTTGGGGTGTTGTTCTTTGTGGAGGCTGATACTTGCTTTTGTGTGTTTGGGTTTATTTTAGTTTCCTCTGTATCCTTGTTGTCACTTCCCCAGGTTTTTGTTCACTCTTTCCTTGTTTATTTAACTTCCTGTTTTATTTAGTTAGTCCTCCTCTGTCTCCTGTGCTTTGCTGTTAGTGTTCTTTCCCTTGTTATGGTCTTAATTGGTTAAGCTGTGTCTTTGTCATTAGACACACACACACACAGAAAAATAATACAGACACCCTGGGTCAAAGAGACCCAGGGTTCATGAGCAGTCTATGGACTTGTTGATGTTTGATGGTGTGTGTTTGGTGCTGCTGTCCCTTGTTTCCCTGTATACTGGGAGGTGTGTGTGTGTGTGTGTGTGTGTGTGTGTGTGTGTGTGTGTGTGTGTGTGTGGTATCCTCGTTTTCCTGGCACACCAGGCCTGGAGGATTGTTCCTGTTGGAAGGCTGGCCACACCCAAGGAGGAGGATCACACACCTGCAGCTGATCAAGGATCATCGGGTGAGCTACATAGCAGTGTGGCTGAGAGCTCTTTTACCCTGGATCGTTGAGTTTTGTGTGTAGTATAGTGATGTGCAGATAGTGTATGCCTGCTGCAGTAAGTGTCTTACGGCTGCCTCTGTTGTGTTTCCCCCAGGAGGAGAGCAGAGCACAGGAGGACAGCGAGCACAGGGAGTGCAGAGACAAGGGAGCGGAGAGCACGAGCACGGACGTTTTGGGTGAAGACAAGACACAGGAGTCAAGGGAGCTCACAGGGATTAATTGTTTTGTTGTTATTTACTCCACTATAAATAAAGCGCACTGTTCATCGCAAGAGTCCTGCGTTTGGGTCCTGCATCCCCACTTTCCCACGGTCTGCCACCGCAGACTGTGACATAGGAAGAATGACCCTGCTCTTAGACTTGAAAGGATTGAAACTTTGTCTCTTTTCATTTATTTTAGGTGCTCTAATGTCAGGCTCGTAATAATATAACAATTGGACAATATGTGATAACCCAAACATAATATCCAATCAAAAGAACTCAGGGTGATGTTTATTTTATCTTCTACAATGGATGTCTTTATAATAACAATGTAATATATTTATTCCTTAATTTTTTTTTTAAGTGTCTTAAAGAAACACATGGTCAGCAAAAAACCGCTGGCGAACATCTTGCATGTATATGAGAGAATTTGAAACATGCACACACACACACACACACAGATACAGAAAAATAATACAGTTAATACAGTCACAAAATTGCTCCTTAACTGCTGGTTACATAAATAACTGCTTATTGGATAAAGGTGTCATTAAAAGTAACAAACAGAATTTGTATTGATTTTTTAATTGGAGCTCAAGATGACAGTCTTAATATAATTAATTATAGAAACATCTTTTTGTAAGAATTGCTGGTTGGCGGTTGAATGCCTGGCTGATTGCTTGGGTACTGAACCCCAGAGTGCTCTAGATGTGTTAATCAGAGTGTGAGTATGTGTAAATACCACATGGGATAGACAAAAAATGCTTGTATGAATGTGTAAATGGGTGAATGATGATTCTAGTATGAAACCTTTCACTGCTCAGAGTAGAAAAGCACTACATAAGAACTACTCCATGTACCAGAAGCATTTGAATCTGAGTGAAGAAATGGTTGTATATGCTTCATGTGCTTCCATCATCCTCTTCACTATATTTTGCAGAGTCATGTGCTCATATTAGTCAACAGGACCAGGAATAATAAAAAAAACCCTCTTTCTCAGTGCAGCATGAGTCATCTTCAACAATAATACAGGACTTCTTCTAATAAGGTTTAAAAACTGTCCTGAAGATTGATGTCATGGTAGAGAAATATTCCCTAAGAACATAAAAAAAGTTGAAATGAGATGGACAGGCATGGTATTCCAAGAAGGAAGAACTTGTCCAGAGAGTTTGGACTAGAAGTTCAATGTTCTGCAAAAATGTATGAATTAGGTTAAATGGAGGGGAGAAAATTGGAAGGGATTTGATACAGAAGATGTCATCAGAGAAATGAAACGTCGTCTTTTTACATACACTCATTATATTTATAATATAACATAATATAACGTGTGTGTGTGT
>NW_005187709.1:440402-441478 GCF_000239375.1 Pundamilia nyererei | reverse complement strand
AGATAGATAGATAGATAGATAGATAGATAGATAGATAGATAGATAGATAGATAGATAGATAGATAGATAGATAGATAGATAGATAGATAGATAGAGTAATTTTTATTTCAAGCATGTAAATATAACTGAAAGAACAAGAGAAAAGAAAAACATCAAGCTGTCATGAATATCTCTATGTCTACACAATGTTTAAGCTCAAAAAGTAGTAGGATGAAGTTTACACTTTTTTCATTACAAAGAACCCATTTTTGTAAGTGTGTAAGTGTAAGTGTATCAATATACTGGGCACAAAGCAGGTGCTACACCTCACAGTGTGGTGGTTAATAAACCTGAAAACTGGCTGAAAGTGTGTAGGGAATGTGTAAGGCAATATTGGAATTTGGCCAATGCTGTTCCCATAGAAGAGTTGGTGAACAAAACAATGAAGGACTCCAGTTATGCAAAAGATATGATTTACAGAGAACTGGGAATATGTATTTAGGGATGTGTTACAGTTTGTGTTTATGCTTTACTGCTTTCCTATGAGCACTACTGTCATTAACAAAGTAAGGTCATACAGTGCATTACACAATCCAAAAGTGGGATTCAGCAGGTGGGGGAACCCTAAGATCTGTGTAGTGTCTCAGCATGGGGAAAAGAATCACAAGTGAAAATAATTTCTAATGTGATTTCCAGTTGATTTTCTTAGTGTGCATGCTGTGATCAGCTGACCTTCTCCTCTTTGTGGATTTACACAACTGAATTCAACAAGATGTTAGCTGATCTTTCAAAGCTGTCTTGGCTGATTTCCATTTTCTACACTGTGACAGTATAATGTTTACAGTGTCTTTACACTAGACAGTATACAGTTTGAATAAAGGTGGAATTCAGTGAATTAATCTAACCGTCATCTACTTAAATGAAAATTAGTCTGCTACAGTTGGTGTAAACTAAAATTGACCATGGGCACCTGGAGTGTATCAGTGCAGTGCAGTTCTTTACAATAAATTCACCACAGTATGACAAGCTAACCTCTTTATCCGATGCAAACTACCAAGTATTTTCATGCAACATTTGAATAACCCAAAGTTAGTATA
>NW_005187709.1:437953-438950 GCF_000239375.1 Pundamilia nyererei | reverse complement strand
ACATGCATGTAAGCTTTAAATCTGCAGTTTATCAAGCGTCACTGAGGATTCCTTACTTTTAAATCTAACCTCTCTTCTTCCTCTTCTATCCTGTCTTTTTCAGATCTTTCTCCATTTCTTAGTGAAGATGGCTCACATTCTTTTCTCTACCTGTGAAATATATTAGCTGGACCTTTAGCTTGCAACACACTGTGCGACAAACTGCACACAAGTAGTTTGTGTGTTTCCTGATGTTTGTTGAACTGACAGAAATGTTGAATATGAAATTACCGGCCACTTAAAAAACTTCACTCCCTTCATGCGCCCTCCTCTTCTGTAGCACTAGCTAGATTCTCAAATACCGCAACCACAACTTACGGACTCCTGCACTCCTTCTGGCCACTTTAAACCCCGAAGGATAAACGCTATAAATAATGCAGTTGAACCAAATGTAACCAGTATGTTGTGAAAATGTAAGGAGTACAGATATTTGTTTAAAAATGTAGGGAGTAAAAGTAAAAAGTAAT
The DNA here is from genome assembly GCF_000239375.1 of Pundamilia nyererei. Classification (NCBI taxonomy): domain Eukaryota; kingdom Metazoa; phylum Chordata; class Actinopteri; order Cichliformes; family Cichlidae; genus Pundamilia; species Pundamilia nyererei. The sequence continues at coordinate 438,444 of NW_005187709.1, read as the reverse complement.
CAGAAAAATAAATATCCAAGTACAGGTAGGTAAAACATCTACTTAAGTACAGTAAGAGAATGTATTTGTACTTTGTTACTTCCCAGCTAGTTTGTGATCCTCACATAAGCGCATAAATAAAAAAAAACTTTAATTCTGCCTTCCTTGCTTCTGTGGCCTCTCCCTTTCTCTAGTCTCAAACTGACCCAAGTCTCTAGGTATTGGGACTAAAGCTAATGACAGACAGAGGTAATCAATGCGCTGCACGACTCCTGTTAAGCCCCTCTGTCCTATTCTCATGCATTACTAGCCTCTGTCCTTCATTACCTATTCAACTTCTCAGGTTTGCTGCATGATTAATCCTTTCGCTTTCCAACCCTTTCTCCTTCAGTCCATGCCTTGTGTTATCTCAGTATCCATATCCAAACTCCTCTTTGCTTGGTTTTAGTTTTAGTGTAATACTCTGGTTTTGTTACTACTTTTTGCTGCATTTCTCTGACAGCTGAATTTGC
>NW_005187709.1:433882-436123 GCF_000239375.1 Pundamilia nyererei | reverse complement strand
GTGTGTGTGTGTGTTGAACTGTTAAAACTGCAAAATATATTATCCCAATTTTGTATGTGCCTCAATTTTTTCCAGCAAAAGGATGCTGATGCAGTATGGGCTAAATGTAAAGGAGCTCATTGTTCTTATAGTGCCAAATCGGAATATCTTATCTTTTTAGCAGTTCTCTAATGAAGTCCCACACAAGGCTGAAGAAAGGAAATTTCCACCCAGCAGTCCCTTAATCAGTTTTTCTCACTGTGCGTCTTTAGATCCTTATCACAATGTCATGCCTATCACCAGGGTGTGTGTATGTGTGTGCTCAGTTGTGTGAATTTTCACTAATATCTGACTCTGGTACATGAACAACCCAGGCGAGCCCTGAAGCTGCAAACCAATCTGTTCTGTATTCAGGCTGGCAAGTGGGAAGCATTTAGGACAACAACAGTGCGGGGAGCTGGTATCAGATTCACACAGGTCTGTATGGTTTGAATGCACTCAGCAGCAAGTGCACAGTTACAGTACGCCTGAGGGAAAAACATGAATCACCTAGTCACCACCTGCAGTACTTAATGCAAGTTATACCTGGTACCACAGTGTTTTGCACACAATTGCACTGTATATCCTCACTTCAAAGTCTAACACAAACAGGCAAGACAAGGTCAGAGTCTAGAATGTGAACATATGACTTTTTTCTGGAGACAGTATATACCTGTAAAAATTCTGATTTGTATTAAACGGTTATACCAGTACAAACTTGTGGTTACTAAATGAAGGCCTGCTCTGTTTTTATTAAGCTTATCTAATTTGCATTAATGCTCAAACTCATTCAATGAATGGGGGACAAACAGTAGAAAAGTAATCTGCTAAACTTAATTTAGAGGCTTAAATACCTCTTATTAGAACCACATTTAACACACTGTAAACATACCTAGATATGTCATTTTAACAAAGTTAGCTGGTGGTGGTGTCCGTTTTGTTCAATGCCACTAACAACCTGTTGTCTGCATGACATATAGGCCACAGTGCAAGTTTGTTTACTTGCCCCTAGCTCTCTACAGTGTAAGTGTAATTTTCAGCTCTATCAATTAAACACAAACATATCCAAATCACTTCAGCCCACTACAATGAACAGAAGCATCTCTATGATTTCTCCAATGACAGGTTATTGTCCTTTGAAAATAAATGAATAAAAAATCAATATAAATACATTTATAAAGTAAAAATAGACAAAATATATTCACATTAAATCTGAATACCAAAGAAGATGACTAAGGGATGTAATATCAATGGAATTTATTTCAGTTTACATCAGTTCATCTCTGCTTTTCTGTCTGTATCTATTGTGTTGCAGGTTAGCAAATGAACTTCTGTACAAAGTCTGAGCCTACGATTATGGTAGTTTTCCCTTCTGCTGTGGCATCACCATCTGGTCTTTCTTGAGAGAGAGCTGTGATGCGCAAATGTGTCTCTGGCATTAGAAACCAAACACCTTGCAATGTTAGACATTCAAGGGAAAGATGCTTTTCATCGTTTTTCACAGTCTGTTTCCTGGTTTAGGCCTCCTACCCAACTGTAACCCAACATTTACCAAACAGACATCACTCCAACAATGATCACAAACCTGCCCTATACATGCCATTGAATCATAGGCATCAAGACAGCAGGCTGAACCACAGTAGTTTGTACCAATTAATAGCTGCAGTTGTGCTTTAGGAGTGCGAACATTGTTTTAGAAATACAAATAATAGCATAGTTGTTCCAACAGTTTGCTCAGAATACTGTAAAAATGGCTGTTTCCTTGATGGGCTGGTTGGATATGATATTGAACATATTAAGGCAGATGAGCAAAAGCAGCAATTTTGTAGTCAACAAACAGCATAAAATATAAGCTGCAATGGTCAACAGAACTGTACTGCTGAAAACTGGAAAACGCTAATGTGAATCTCGAATTTTCTTGAGGCATGCAGAAGTTGGCATCAGCAATGAATAAATCAGTCCAATCAGACCACTGACAGGTGGTGTATTGGTGTGAATACATTTTTTCTTGGGTTGTTTTGGCTTGAATTCAAACATGACAATGCATCACATCACTGAGCAAAAATCTTCTCAGACTGGTTTCTTAATATGAAGTTCAGTGTATTAATCACTGAAATGTTTCTAACATCTAGTGAATCCAAGCCACTGAGACCACCTGCTTTGAATATTGATAAGAATATAATATTGATAAACTGGCATGAGGTGCAATGGCCAGCTGGGTGA
>NW_005187709.1:411930-433582 GCF_000239375.1 Pundamilia nyererei | reverse complement strand
ATGAATTGGTAAGTGTACTGGGCTGCTGAGATTCATCCAAATGTTGCAAAACGACAGCTTCAAAGGCAGGGCTTCACATCAGATAATGGCCCAAAAGCATAATACAAAAGTAACTCAAACAGATTTGTTTCTGATAGGGTCTAAGCACAATTTACCTAACTTGGGCAGAAACATATTAAAAAGATGGAGTAACCACACAATAGTCAGCAATAGCTTGGAAATGTGATCCTGGTTAAGAATATGCCCCGAAGAAGAGAGGACAGACAGTTCTCAGTGTCTGACTGTAGGTCAAGGAAAAATTGGCAACAATGTTAATATTGGTGCTGACAGGCACGGTCTGGGAAGAGGCAGCTTTGAAAGCAACTGACAAACAGGTGAGTGATGAAATCTGAAGCACATGAGAAAAGAATTATGAGGGGAAAAGACTACTTAAGAAATAAAATGCTAGAACTAGGATTTGACTGTAGTCTTTGTACCACATTGGAAACTGAATGTTCTGGCTATGGGAAGCTGCAGGGCTTCGGCTTTATTGAGTGGGAGAGGGAGGACAGAAGCTTGTACACACACACACACACACACACATACACACAGAAAAAAAAACATTGAAAGACAATCAAACCAAACAGGGAAATTAGTGGGAAGAAGAAGGAGAAACAATTAAATATTGTCAGGATCCTAAAACTTACATTTGCTTGGAGATTTGTGTTATGTGGAAAAATTAGCTTTTGGGTGATGGCTCTGACTGTGAAGCGTAACCTAGTTTAGCACTGACCCAGTGAAGTTGTAAGTACAGGAAATGAATGAGCGGAGTTGTAGAGACATTAATAATTATTAAGCAATTTGTGTGGATCGTCAGGAATAAGACCAAAGAGATCCTTGTAAAACCTGGCTGAGCCTTAGTGGGTCAGGTATGGGACATTTAACTAAGTTAAGTTGAGCTAAGTAAGTTAGCTGTGGTTGTTAAGCTAACAGTGGTAGCTTAGGTTTTTTTTAACAGAGCATTGTATGAGATGAAGAGTCATTCAAAGAAAACTAATGAAAAAATAAGACTTGAAAAGGCAGGATGGCATTTACAGGTATACCACACAAAGTGCTTCAGGTTTCAGGTTTAAGATCTAGTACTATTTTATATATATCAATAACATATGTTACGAAATCAGTTTCACCCCGGTTCTTTTATTCGTCGAAACTTCCACAGATGGCACCGGAACTCAGTAGTCATTTCACAAAACCTTTATTCATCCTCATTTAAGCATGCACTTCTAGAAGGGAAGACGAGGCCGGTGTGTCCCTCTGCAAAATCTTCACCCCTTTATTAGTTACAGCCAGCTTTATAGAGGCGACCCCATCATAAACCCCCCCACGGTGTGCTGCAAACTCTGTCTGTGTCTATGTGCACGAGCACATGAATGCTTATGTGAGCGCACATGAGTGAGTGTGCATGTGGATGTGTGTGCGTGACAGTTAAAACAGTGTGGGTGTAGGTGACTCCCTAGAGGTCATAAAAAACCCATTTCGCTTCCAGACCACAGTTATCCATTTCAAATGTTGAGACCCCCACCCAAACATTCTCTGGGGAATTTCCACTCAGCATTAACTCCTCTCTGTTTTACTCTCACAGTTCAACTGGGGAGGGTCTCCTATACTCTACTCCTAAGTTCATGACACAATCAGGCCTTTATTACATTGAGGGCAGTGTCAGTGTCTCTACAATAACTCTAGATTCTATGTAAACACATTTCTAAACTCTAAAATAAGCTAAACATTTCTACACATAAGGCACGTGTACATTTTTCTTCCTTTGCAGAAATACAATCCTCCAATCTGAACACTGTCTTCAACTTTCCAGCTGCTTAGCCCACCACCCTCTGGACTCAGGCTAATTGAGTTTGTAGGGACGCAAAAAAAAGGCTTTGACAAATGCAAGGGATAATGAGTAGCAGAAAAAGAGGGTGGAGAACTGTCAAACTGAAGTGGTTTTAATTATATGGTCTGGGTAACGATGGCTTAAGACAGTGTTGTTCAGTTTGCATTTATATATATATATATATATATATATATATATATATATTTCATTAGCTCCATGGTGGCTTAATTAAGAGAAAACACTAGCTTACTGGGGAAATGGTATGTCCTAAAATCGAGAGTCAATTTAATCCATGAGTAAATTAAATCAGTTTGCAATACAAAAAAGCAGTAATGACATTTATTCAATTAAAAAATAGATGTGTGGTTGTAATACAAGGGGGCATTGCCCATGGGTCCAATTTAATTCAGATACTTTTCGACCCAGCTTTGGCACTACACACACCTGTATTTTTCAGGACAGATATGTAAGTAACCCCAGCTCTGCACCCTTTTGGACATGCCCAACTTTCAGGGTGCACTTTTTATTAGCAAAGTCATCTTCCTCTTAAATTGGCAGGCAGCAGTAGCTGCAGCTTCTTTATTCGTGTCCCAGCACACTACAGAATAAGAGAAAGTTTATTAAAGAATGCACAACAAGTGGGCTAATTACATCACTTGGCACTATTCATGAAGTAAAACCCCATGCCACTTTAGTGCGATTTTAAACCTGTGATAGAAAAAGGAGGTTTACAAATCATTCTAGTTAAATTCATGTCCTTCACTGATGCTTTTCCCGGTAGAGGTAGAATATGTCACATCCCATGTCAGATATGCACTGTTTAAGGATCATATCCTTATATTAAGGCTCACATAAGAATAAAATTGATTTAAACTTGCTTTCACCAAATAGGAAAAAACAAAACAAAAACAAGAATACAGCTGGGCCTTATAGGTACTTTTATCTGCTCCCTTATTTCCCAAGGGGTCACTACAACAAACTTTGGATGGTCTCTAAAAAGTTCCGATCCATGTACTGAGGCCTGAGGGAGTTCACAGGACAGTTGACAGAGGAGTTTGTGTCCACTGGTCATCTCGGTTAGGTGTGAAGCATAAATTACCACGATGTACTCAAGGTAGAAGTGAACCAACAACATAATAGTGAAAAATAAGAGTTAAATCTGAAGGTTCTTCTCTAAGCCTCTAATACTGGTTCATTATACAGCTTTCCAAACTGTGACATGCATATTGGAAAAAGCCATTACAAAAGTAGAACGTTTCAAATGTTTAAAAATACCAGCAAGATTTTTTATACCATTTGGTAATTTTGTTTTTCAAGGTCTGAATCATATCACTTTCCAAAGCAGGAAATGCATCACAATGCTGAAGCACAATTGATAAAATAAAAACTGAACTTGCAATATCTGCATTTTTTTTTTTTTTTTGCTGATGTATGGCTCACGTCCCAACACAGCAATAAAGAGTGCTCTATTTATGGCTTTTAAATATAAAACAGTCACAAAAAGTAAAGCAATTTAAAGTAAATGAGCTGCTACTCTGTCTCTGTACAAACACATATTTTAATGTGTATATACTATACTTGCTGCGGCTTTCTCAAGATGTGGTTTAATGTGGGACTCCAGCTTTTTAGTTGAGCCTAATATTAACATTTGTACAATGAGATCATGATGATGACAATACAAATCTGAGTGTGACAAAGAGCTGATAAAAAATTGAAATGGATATTTATATAAGCTTGTTATTTCAGTAAATACATCAAACATGGAAGATGACAGAGAATGTTCTTAAAAAGAAACAAGTGAAAAGTGAAACTGAACATAACGAACCATTGAATTAAGAATGTTATGAAGTGAAACTTCAACATGAAATATGATGTTGCATTCTGAGGCATAAGATCTGTTTGTATCCCTTAATATACAGTGTAACAATACTCAGATACTAGAATCATATATTTTAAACAAGAGATACAAAAAAATAAACATTCTGAAGAAAAGAGCCGAGGCCAGCACTGTCATGGTCCCTGTGCCTCGCTGGCTGACCCCGCGCTAGGTGACATGTTTTGATTTGTTTTCTGCTCTCTCTCTCTCCCCTCTCCTCTGTCGGGGCAGTGCTCATTACAGGCTCCTGCCCCTGGCCCACACACTTGTGTTCAATCACCACACCTGCTGCCCCTTCCCCAGTAATCCTGAGTCATACTGAAGATGGTGGTCCTACGCTAATCATCACTGGATCGTTGAGCAATCTGTGTCAGTCAACCTGTTACTTGAAAACTTGAATCCGTGAGTTGTTGTTTGAGTCTGTTGCAAACTGAAGCTTCCTTGTGTGTAGATCTGTCCTGGACCTGTCCCTGCAAACCTGAAAACCCCACGAACGAGTGTATGGAAGCGTGTGAGGCTGCAGAGTACAGTGGAGTGTAATTCTTTTCCTCCACGGGCCCTGGAGCCCTGGACCCCCCCTCCTGCACATTGTATATACATTCACTTGGTGTTTTCACTGTAAATAAACACACTGTTTCTTCTGCAAAGGATCCCTGATCTTCGCTTGTGTCCGTTTAAGAACTCCGACAAACACGTCTATGCAAAAGCCTCAATTAATTATAGACTTTTGAGTAGGCACAGAATTTAGAGAACTCTTTCAGTATAAGTGTGTGTGTGTGTGTGTGTGTGTGTGTGTGTGTATACATGTGTAAACACTCCTCCACTTCATGAACCCCTAAAATGTTGCGAATAACACATAGACCTGCACTTCATCAGCCTTGTGTTGTACTGTTATACTATTTTTGACCATATGAGAGATGATTGCTGATGAATCATTAGCAGGAATATTTCATATGCCAGAGGACAGCTCATTAAATGACAATACATAACAACAACCAAATGCTGTTCCAACTAAAGCATTTAATGGAACCACAATTGTAAAGCCAGTTCTACAGCTCAAAGTACATTTAATACTAGTAACACTGCTGTTTTACTGCCCGTGATGCACTCTGTTTGTCCATTCTGCGCCATCTCTGTGATGATTCTGTCCCTGATTTCCTGGCTTGGGAGCCAAAGGTAGTTCAAAACAACAGATTGATAGATGAATCACATTTAGCCAGGGAATTGAACATTGAACAGATTATTAGGGAATCTTTCATCAGTAACAACAGCAGGGGATTTACAGTGTATTTTTTAAGCTTCTGACAGGCATAAAGACTGACATAAAGAAAAAAAATAAAAATAAAATGAAGCCTGAAAAACACAGGGACTGCCAGTAAAAATTATAGAAAGACAGACTTAATCCACTTGTAGACAACTGAAGACACAAGCCAGGAAATCAGGGACAGAATCATCACAGAGATAGCGCAGAATGGACAAACAAAGTGCATCACGGGCAGTAAAACAGCATTTGTTGTCATGTCCATAACTTAGACACCCCTGAGGTTTTTCCTCTGAAATGACAATCGGATGTTGTAGTTCTCGTCTCTGGTGTCAGAGGGAAAAAAAAATCCATCCCCCTTCCCGCCTCTTCTCAGATCCTTCTCTAAATCTCATCTGGTTTCATCATAAAAAACGACAGGCTGTCCTGGTAAAGCAAAAGGTTTATATCAGCAAGAGGCTGGGGTGGGACAAAAGCAAAGGCATGACAAAGAGGCACAACATTTACTCTTGCTTTCTGCCGAGAGTAAATGTAACCAAAGCCAGTTGCTCATAAACTAATGGAGAAAATTTACACATGGAGGTAAATATATAGTTTTGAAGTCTAAGGAGCTTGGAAAGAAAAGTGTCTGGACTCCTTTGAGTTTCTTGAACAAGAAACTTGAAGATGAGCTGGATGACTGAGAACCTTCACAGACATATAGTTTTGAAGAATCAAAATGTGTTTCTCAAGTTACTGTTTATTGTTTTGTTTAGAGCTAGAAGTGAGTTTGACAATGATACACCTAGACCTGGAGAGTATTCTTAGCAGCAACACACCGTAAATTTTCAAAGTTGTCAGTCAAGTGACAACTTCATGGATGTAAATACAGATGGTTTGAAACAAGGTGCAAACCTCTGGTTATTGTCATGGTACGTGTGGACTGTTGGGTATTTTCCTGTATGGCTCCTTTTGCTCCCATGTCTGCCCCTGAGGTGCCATTCATTTACCTGGACAGCTCACCTGAAACACCATGACAATTGTCAGAGGGTATTTATGACCAGCATCTCTGTCTTTTCACTGCTAGTTTGTCAACTTACCAATGTTGGTAACAGGTTCACTCTTCTTGCTCTGTAGCTCAGTCTGGTGTGTACTTACCTTGATTTGCATGTGCTACAGCTTCATCACACCACTACTCCACGATATAACGGAACTCTCCTTTTGGACACTGGTCACAGCCCTCACCTGATCTACGCCACGCTTCAATCTCCAGGAAGAAAATCCTCACCACACTCACCTGCCTGCTCTCCTGCCACCATAGCTCACAGGGAGCCCTGGAATTCAGATCCGCTCATCTTCTTTGCACGTAACTCGTCACTCGGACCAAGCCTAGTTTTCCACCTGCAAAAGAAAGCCACGCAAAAAACTCAGTACAGCTATCTTCCCTGGACAAGTCCATGCATCCACTAACCTCCTTTTTCTCTCTTTTCAGTGAGACCTCTAGCTCCACACGCAACCAGCCAAACCCTGAGCTGCCACCCCTAGCCCATCACGCTAGCTTATCTTGTCACAAATCCCCTGCCAAGTATAACTCTGTGCTTTTGTGCCAAATAAAAGTTTTTGTGAATTTAACTCAGCCATCTCTGCACGTGGTTCAGCACATGAGTCCAGTTTTGTACAGACCTTTGGCCCCCAGTGACAGTTACACTCAAGAACAGATCATACTTTGCCAGAAAACAAAAAAGCCTGCTTACTTCAAAAAAAAAAAGAAAAAAAAAAAGAATAAATCTTTAGACAGAGGAAACCAAGTTTAACTTGTACCTGAATGATAGGAATAAGAATGGAGAAGAAACTTTCAGCACTAGTATTCATGGCTGATAGAAGTGGCAGGATTAAGTCTGAAGTATACAGGGCTATATTCTCTGCTCACATGAAATGTTGCAAAACTGAGGTGATATGTTGTTGGTTAACAGGCCAGTCCTAAGAGTGGATTCATTGTAGCAAACGAGACCAAACTACCATCAGAGACGAATCTTCCGTTGCTCCTGTTCAGCTCTGCCGAGAGTCCTTGCAGGCAGAGGTTGATCATTATTATGGTTGGCACGCCATGTGGCCAATCACATGCAAAGACAGACTAGGGTCATACTTAAAGATGACCCTAGTCATTATGTGAAAGAAGGAAAGAGAAAGACACTTTGTAGACAGCAAGTGTAGTGGTAAAGGGTGATGGAGAGAAAGGAGCATGCGATCCAGACCTAACTATATGCTTTACTCGAAAATGAACAATTCAGGCCTATCTTAAAAGTAAAGAGGTTTTCCTGTTTCCTGAATCCAATCTGGGATTCAAGACCTTGTATGAAGCATTTTAAATTTGATTCTGGATTTATAAAGGAGCCAGAGAAGCCAATATGGCAGAAATATTCTCTCTTTTTCTAGTTCCTGTCAGAACTGGCTCTTCTAAGGAAGCTGAGCCAAAAGAGCCAAATCTTTGAAAAGAGCTGGAATTTTCAGCACTACAAAAGTGACTGGACTTTGGTTCATAATGTAAAAGGATAAGAGTATACTGCAAAAGCAACCAAACAGTTTCTCAAGGGCAAAGAAATATTTTATTTTCAATAGCCATCTGAACACAGTAGAAAATGTTTTTCAATTTTTTAAATATGAATACATATATGATTGCAAATCATTAATATTGTGTCCGTCAATCAGTACACAAGCAAAAGTAGATATCTAGTTTACTTGCTTTTTAGATAAGGAACTGTGGGCCATAGCCAAAGCAATAAAACTACTGCCTGTGATAATCTTATCCAAACATGCTCTTCCTCATCACTGACTCACACGCACAAATAGGGATGGGTATTGATAAGATTTTAACGATTCCGATTCCATTTTCGATTCTGTTTAACGATTCGATTCTTTATCGATTCTCTTATCGATTCTTATTTTTAAAAAAGGAGAACACTAAGGTCGATTAGCTTAGAACTTTGTTTTTTATCTTCTCTTTGAACAAGATAGAAATTTAGGAGTAACATGGCCTTACAAACCCAACAGTGAGATCTTAAGAGATCCAGCCTACGGCTCTTCAATGGGGTGTCACAGGGTCCCCAGGAAAAAAAATGTAAATGTAAAATAAATATTCTCCTGTAGCAATAACAAAGTGTAAATTATTCTGTAGCAATTACACAAGAATATCCAGTAATGTCCCTGCCTACAATTAAACACATTCACTTACCTAAAATTGGGGGCATCTGCTGTGGCAAATGGGTGCAAGCCTTTGACCACAAACTCAGTCACTGCTCGGTGACATTCGTCTATCCTGGCCTGAAAGGAGACGCTACCGGTAGACTGCAGCGACAACTGCCAGCATCTGAGCCAGCCAGACTCTGTCTGTCTCTCTCATCATGGTCACCTAAATGCACAGTAATGGCAGGTTTTGTAATAAGGCAGATCGCGCTAACATAATATGCACTGTTAGTTGATTATTTACCTGCCGCATTAACGGGAGAGGACGTGCAAACGTTACCGCTGCTGCTGGGTTGAGATTCACGAGTCCGGAGCGGAATTAAAAACACGACATTCATTTAAGGTTATCACGTGTTTTGTGAGCAAATGCTTTTGCATATTCGTAGTGTTTCCTCCCTTAAATGAAATATCTACTTTGCAAGTATTGCAAGTTGCCCTGTTGTCATCCGTTCTCGTAAAGTATAACCAAGCTTTTGAGCATTTGAGCCGCTGGCGCCGTGTTTCCTGCCAGGTAAATGACGCTCCGCAACGCGGTGACGTCATTCGGGGCGACTGGAATCGATAAGGGAATCGTTTGCAAAAATGGCAAACAATTCCCAAGGATTGAAACAGTGGGAACCGGTTCTCAACAAGAACCGGGTTTCGATACCCATCCCTACGCACAAACCATGGTTACTTTCAACCACCATCCTGCAGCTCTCAGCCAACCACCTCTGTGGCCTCTTGTAGACTCTCTGTCATAGGTAAGAGAGATGACTGACAGGCTTTGCAGCCTAACACATTCAAGAATGCTCAGTGAATCCCATTGCTGCTAAGTAACAATTTTTGTTTTACTTTGTTTTACTTAAGTGGCACTTCTGATCAAAATTACATTAATAACTCACAGACTAAGTTAACATGTCATCCAGTCCATTACAATACAATACTTTAGTTAAAGCTTTTGAATTAAAGATGAAACTCTGCACTTCAGCCACTTCAACCACATTGTGACTGTTTAACCAGAAAATATGATAGTGTACAGAGGCATCATTGTCCAAGAATTTGTATAGACTTAACTCTATTCTGTAATTAGACCTTACGTCAGTCTCTCACACTTTAATCATGATCTTTGCCTAAGCTGGAAAAACCTGATGCAATATGGTTTATATTGTCCTGTGTATATTTTGGAAAATGTTTAAGGGGACTCTATATCTAACCTCTATGTCTTAGTATTGGGTATGTTTCAGTGAACAATGTACTTCCTGATTAATGGGTGTACTCCATTTGAGTAAACATGGTGAAGAATGCCCCATGGGCTGACAAGTCTGCAGTTTACACCAACACAATGCTTCACAAGAGCAATTGAATCTGTCTATTACTCTAAGAAATCTGGTTGCACTCTGACAAGCCCACCCACATACCTAATAAGCCATAAAATTCATTCTTGCCATGGTGCACAAAAAGCAATATTTTTGCAAGGCCAAGGGTCCAGAAACATACTGCAGTCAACAAGTCAGTGATTACTAATTTCCAATTCCAAAGTCAATTCCAATGCAAGTCAATTATATATTGTGCTTGTGCGAGTGTGTGTTGGGGGGATTCATCACTGAGCAGTCTAAGGCGTACCCAAGTGGCAGATGCTCGGAACATAGTGTCACAAAATGTTACAAAGAGGAACCCCACGATCTGTACCAGAGTGGGGTCTGACAATGGCAGTAAGAGTGCCATTGCCTAGCCTGTAGAGGTCTGGATATCCCTATCCACAGCATCCAGAGCACCACCAAATCGGTCATGCTGAATATTGTTACAGGAAGCATAATGTTTCTCATGGCTTTGTCCAACCACTTAATGTCCTTCACGTGTGGTCGGGGTGAACTTGCTCTAATCCTTTTTTTTTTTTTTTTTTTTTTTTTTTTTTTTTTAAAAAAAAAAAAAAAAACAGGTTGGGGAATTTCGTGGTGGGGAAGGTTTTGGTTTTCCTTTTTTTTTTTTTTTTTTTTTTTTTTTTTTTAATAAATAGGACAGGGGGAATGAATGAGAGAAAGAGGGGGAGAGGGAGAAAGAAAACCAAAGGGGAGAAGAGACGGTGAGAAGGGGGGGGGGGAAATAAACAACTCCTGGGTCACCTGTATGGAGAAAAAACAAACAAAAAAAAAAAACAAACAGAGGAGACAGCAAACAACAAAGAGCAACATAATAATAGAGAAAACAAAGCACCATCACAATAAACTAGTTAGTCATAGATATCAATAGTTACTTAATAATAAACGATATTGTGCAGCACGCAAGATAGACAGCGCACAGTGTGCTTTGAGGCAGCAGCCAAGAAAGCTTTAGTCCGCGTCTGTGAATACCCATGTGTACACCTGTGTGCATACCTGTGTGGATCAGCATGCTTGCATTCCAAAGGTTTCTCCATGTAATGATCTGCTAGGGAGTGTGGGGGGGCCACAGCCCCGTCCTCCAGGGTGTGAAGCGGGTATGGAGGAGATCAAAACTCCAGACATCCAGAGGCCCCCAGAACACAAGAGACCATGGAAGACCAACAGAGGGGCAGCCGCGCCACTGTTCCAGTAAGAGCTGAGGAGAGTCCCAGATGAGGGCTCGCCCAGCAGCTGCGGAGCAGAAGCCAGGGGGAGTTGCAGTGACGCGCCCGTGAGCTCCGCCGGCCCCCAGCTGTGCCTGAGTGACCGAGCCCCAGGCCGAGAGGCCGGGGGCACCCCACCTCCAAAGGGGGCCCGAGCGAGCCCCAGGCCCCAGGCCCCGACAAGCGGCCGCCAAGGAGTGAGCCGGTGTGTACCCGGACGCCCACCCCCAGACACAAAGAACCACCAGCGCACCGACACCTGAGGGAGTCCGCCACCGGCAGGGGAAGTGGTGGTGGGTGGAGATAGGCCTCCAAACCTTGGAGGGCCTGAGGTTGCTCTAATCCAGGGGTCCCCAATCCCAGTCCACGAGGGCCGGTGTCCCTGCAGGTTTTAGATCTCACCCTGGGTCAACACACCTGAATCACATGATTAGTTAATTACCAGGCCTCTGGAGAACTTCAAAACATGTTGAGGAGGTCATTTAGCCATTTAAATCAGCTGTGATGGATCAAGGACAAATCTAAAACCTGCAGGGACACCGGCCCTCGTGGACTGGGACTGGGGACCCCTGCTCTAATCTATGAAAAGAACTGGGCTCCAGTGGTGGTGGACCTGCCACTACTGGTATTCTATGGCAAATGCCAATCGGGGTCCATGGTACTGAGCAGGCCCACTGGAGAATGTTGGGCCCTCAGGCCACTCAAGTATATCCATACCAGTGGCTTGCTGTAGGACTTTGGCTCATTCTATTCCTCCTTGCACCAAGGAACGGGATTTGAAAAAAAAAAATCCCTTGTTGACAAATCCCTAGTTTTTCAATTTGAACAAGCTTCAGTTAAAAAACAGTTCTGTACCCCAAACTTAACTTTCTCATTCTCATTTGTTATCTTAGAGATAGGAGGATGGTGAATGGAGTGATGGAGCCTGATGGAAAAAGCCAGTTTGAGAAACAGCTTAAGTGTCTTTTTTAAGGGGTTCTAGTTTGTTGAAGACATTGTGCAGTGACCTCTCTACTATCTTTACTTCCCTGTTTCTTTCTTAGCATGCTATTCCTCTGCGTCTCCCGTTCTTTCACCATCTCTTTCTCTGTCTGCCTATTACCTTATCTCCAGAGCAACCCTATTGACTTCAGACCGACTGCACAAAATGTGTTTTCAAACAGTGGTGCTGGCGGTCTGAGACGGACAGCCAGGACCATGGCTTTTAATCTCCTGCTGCTTTGCATTTTAAGCTGAGAGCACAGGGGCAAGTGACAGAGGAAAAAATGCTATTCCTGTGTGTGTGTGTGTGTGTGTGTGTGTGTGTGTGTGTGTGCGCGCGCGTGTCTGTATATGTCAGACAGAAAGAGAAAATGACAGAGAGCTATTCTTGACCTCTAAGACCAGACATAGAGTACTTCTTAATCCCCTTCACCTGTTGCCAAGGGAACATAGACAATCCAAATAAAATGTGAACATATGAGAGCTTTCCATAGTGGTTATTTATATATACACAGAGATCTTTAAATACACTATTATACAGGTGCACAGGCTGTATATTTACCAACATGCTTGCACATGACTCATACATGTAAAACGTTTTTCGGAACAGTCCTAATACAACACCACTTAAAATGGAATGCCTTCACTGTCCGTGCACTCAGGCTAACTTATGATGAATGAAGATTTGTTGTTGTAGTTTTTGTTTTTAACATAAATGTTGAAATAAAGAAATAATGCAGCTGTGGCAGCATTACAACTATGTAGAAACTGAGGGTTTCTACTATTGTAATGTAATCATAATACTTAAAATCACAAGTTTTAAGTATAAAAGGAGATGCTAGCTCTAGGCCCATTTTTTTTTTTTTTTGATGTACTGTTCCAGCATACTATTAAGCTGTAACAGAACAGCTTACAGCTTATTCTTAAGCTTAAATAGTGGAGCATGAACAGTGGATCGTGTTTTGACACATTGTTCTACGTTACTATTAAGCTGTAATAAAACACAACACCTGTAGAATCAGCAGCTTTCTCTTGTCATGCTGATTTTGCAGTGTTTAGTCACTCTTTTAGGTCTCTGTAGTTAACAGTCTGCATGAAATGAAAGGCTTGTGTGATCCAGTGAAGGTGAGATGTTCTAGATGATGAACTTCAGCTGTTGAGAATAACTAATAGCGACTGACTTCCATGTGCCATATGACTAACTCAATGAGAGTCCAGGCCTGTGAACTGTTGGATCACTGAATGAGAGTGTTGGATTTCTGACACCGTGCAATGTATTCCATAAATGGAGCTTGGGAAGCAAAATATATGTCCACATTAAATTTTATACAGCCTGACTTTATGTAGCTACAAGTACGTTTCAAAAAATTAGAATATTGAAGTGATTGATAGTAAAGGAGCTTCCAGCAAGTATGTATGAATGAACGTGTGTTTCAGAAGTTGAACATTTCTCTAAATCCTTTTTTGATTGATCTCAGGAACTAGTCTGATAATTTAAGGTATTGAATTTCTGGTTTTTAAAGTCTCATTAGATTTTTATAAACTGTGTATGTAGTGCAATGTATGAGCTGGGAAAATACATGTATCAGGGCTAAGGCTACTTTACACCATGGAGCCCTACTCTAAAGAAACTGACACAGAATTAAAACGGTCACTGAAGCTGGATTTAAGAAATAACTGTTTAAAGTTTTTAGAGTATACCCCATCTTTGTCATTACATAATATGACATCACTAGGTTGGTTGGTTAGTTACTGCTAACAGACTTACATCAAACTAGCTTATAGTTTAACAATTCCAATTTTAAAGGCTTATTTAAACGAACTATCACTCCCCGTAACACCTGTGACCGATGGGAAAAAATGGATCACTGGTTACAACCGGAATGGCATCTAAACTCCAGAAATATAAGTTTACCGGCCGCTCGGGCCAGCGGCCAGACGCATCCTCGGCACACGCTGATAAAGCAAGCGGGGGCTCATTGCCTAGCTCACAGTCAGGCACCGCGATGGAATATAAAGGTCTGAAATTAGACATCCTCTCCTCTCTGAAAGACGATATCTCCACGATTATCACATCAGAACTGAAAAGTGCGCTTGCAGAGGATTTCGACTCCCTCAAGAAAGAACTAAGAGAAGTTAAGATGGAGATTGCTAACAACACCGTAGCAGTCCGCTCAGAAATTAACAACGTCAAGTCCGCTATTAGCGACCTGGAAGAGGGTTTATCATCATGGTCAGACAAGGTTGTCAGCCTCCAAGAGACGGTTGCAGGATTACAGACTGAGCTGGCTAGCTTAAAAGAAAAGAACGAAGATATGGAGGCAAGAATGCAGAGGTGCAATATTCATATTGTAGGTGTTGCGGAGGATGCCGGTTCCAGCTCGACCCGCTCAGTTTCTACTCTATTGAAAGAAGTTCTGCAACTGGATAAAGAAATCCTGGTGGACCACTCACATAGAGGCCTTGCTCCCAGAAGATTTAACGGGAAACCTCGAGTTATCATTGCCAAACTCCATTACTGCCAAGACTGCGTCAATGTGTTATGACAGGCCCGGGTGCGGGGTCCGTTGCAATACAAGGGGAACCCTGTGGCCATCTTCCCTGATCACACCACGAGCATTGCCAAAGTTCGCTCCGCTTTTAACGACGTGAGGAACCTGCTTCGATGGTGTCAAGATGTCCGCTACGGAATAATGTTTCCAGCGAGACTGCGTATATCTTTTAGGGGCGAAAGTAAGGAGTTTCTGGATCCAGAGAAGGCAATGGTATACGTGAAAAACGTTGTCTTACCGAGTGAAACTGCTGGGTGAAGTTCCCCTCCTGACTGACTTTTGTTTCTAGCCAGTCCCCGATGATGAGGCTTCGCAATACGCGAGGTTTGGTGCACAGTGTAATTACTTCGTTAATACCACATAATGGGCTGGATAAATGATGTTTGCACTATTTAAGGTGTTTATTAAGGTGCTATGCTATTTCATTCTGAGTGATAGCCAGGCAGACGCCCTCAGACATCGGTGCGTTGGTGGTTCTTTGTGTCCAGGGATGGGTGTCCAGGTACACACCGGCTCACTCCTTGGTGGCTGCTTATCGGGGCCTGGAGCCTGGGGCTCGCTCGGGCCACTTCGGGGGTGGGGTGCCCTCGGCCTCTCGGCCTGGGACTCGGTCACTCTGGCACAGCTGGCTGCCAGCGGAGCTCACGGGCACGTCACTGCAACACCCCCCCATCTTTAAAAACTGAAAATAAAATAAATACATAATTATAATAAAGGTCAATCAAATGGACCAATATGGCAAGGCCATGATGATCCACTTGGTAAAGTAAATCCACTTGGCATCTTTCTTGGCCTTCAGACAACAATTCTGATGGCTAAAGATCCAAACGGGACAGGCAAATAAAAAAAAAGTGGCCATCCTTATTGGTAAAAGCGTCCCTTTTGCTGTATCGAGCATTTTATCTGATCCTATGGGCCGTTATATTACTGTGGCTGGCCAGCATTTATGCCTCCAACTTGGATTATGAAAACTTCTTTGTCAATTTACTCTCACAAATTCCAGATATGATAACACACAATCTAATCTTAGCTGGAGACATAAACTGTGTGCTCCCTTGCCTAGACCAAAGCTCTAATAAGGATACTCCTAAATCAAAATTCGCAGAAATTATTACATGCTTTCTCCAATCCCACGGAATTGTTGACATTTGGTGTTTTCATAACCCTTCATCAAGGGCATACTCCTACCACTCTCCTGTCCACAAAACATTCTGTCGGATAGATTACTTTTTTACTTTGATAAACGTGCTCTTGCACTGGTTGAAACTTGCAATTATCAATCTACTGTTATTTCAGACCATGCCTCCCTAGTGATGAGAATGCACATCCCTGGTGCCAATCGCATATACAGCCCCTAGAGGTTTAATCATCTTTTACTCTCTCAGAAGCATTCATGAATTTAAAAAAAATTTGAGATTAGAGACTTTCTTGAACAAAACCAGACCCCTGGGATGTCTTTTTCAGTTATATGGGAGTCACTTAAAGCCTATCTTCGGGGCCAAAGTATCTCATTCTCAGCAGCGAGAAAAAAAGCTGACACTGAGCACTTGAAACAGCTATTAGATGATATTTTGCGGCAAGATATAGCCAAGATGAGTCTGCTATGGGCAACCTTCTTAATCACCTCAGTATAACCACAGTTGACCCTAAACTGGTTACCGAACTCGAAAGGGACCTCTCTATCCAGGAGGTCATGATGGCGATTGGTGGAATGCAAAGTGGCAAGTCCCCTGGACCAGATGGTTTCCCATCTGAATTTTTTAAAATGTTTTCTAACGAACTTGCACCACTTCTGCTGTCAGTCTTTTCAGTGTCCTATTCATCTGGCACTCTCCCTCCAACTATGCGAGGAGCGGTTATTTCATTCATTCTGAAAAAGAACCTCTCATATGTAGCTCATACCGGCCGATTTCACTGCTAAACACCGATGCAAAGATTGTCGCAAAAATTTTATCACAGCGCTTAGAGGTCGTGTTACCAACAATCATCTCCACAGACCAAACCGGCTTCATCAAGGGCAGACACTCTTTCTTCAACATTAGACGCGTCTTAAGTATAATTCATGATCCTCCCTCAACCGATACACCTGAAGCCCTACTGTCGCTTTATGCTGAGAAGGCCTTCGACCAGGTGGAGTGGGGCTACCTCCAGTTTAGTTATAGTTTGAGTAAATTTGGTTTTGGCCCCAGATTCATAACTCTACAATTCACCAATGGCAGCTGTGCGTACTAATAATACGGTCTCTTCTTATTTTAAACTCCACATGGGCACTAGGCAGGGCTGCTCCCTATCTCCACTTTTGTTTGTCATTGCTATAGAGCCCTTAGTATCAGCCATACGGCAAGATACCAGTATCACAGGAGTCGTCAGAGGAGGCCAAGAATACAAAGTTTCACTTTACGCAGACGATCTATTGCTTTTTATAACTGACCCCACCCTAAACGCCTCGAAACTACTAAGCATTCTGCAAAGATTCGGTTCAATGTCTGGCTACAAAATAAATCCTCAGAAAAGTGAATTCATCCCAATCAATGCAGCTGCAAAAAATATCCCATCTAATCTAATACCATTCAAAATAAATAATATAAAGTTTAAATACCCCAGAATCTGGATCTCCAGCTGTTACAAAGATCTTTATAAAATAAACTACCTGCCAATGTTGGAGAGTCTGAAAAAGGACATCCACTGCTGGAACTTATTATCCCTTTCCCTCTGTGGGAGGATTAATTCAATTAAAATGAACCTGTTGCCAAGGCACCTTTATCTATTCCAAAACCTCCCTATATATCTGACCAAACATTTCTTCAGCTCTCTAGACAAGTTAATTTCATCATTCATTTGGAACAAGAAGAACCCACGTATAAGAAAGAGCATCCTGCAAAGACCTCGCCTACATGGTAGACTAGCTCTGCCTAACCTTCTGTTTTATTATTGGTCAGCCAATATCAGTGTACTGCTCCCCTGAATGCATGGCACTGATCATCTGGTGGTTCCAAGCTGGCTCCTCCTGGAGAGCTCATCCTGTGGACAGGTGTTTCTGCGAGCACTGCTGTGCATCGAGATCCCTTCAGTCAGGCCAGTCTCTCACTATACTTCTAATCCAGTTAAACTCAATTTGTATTTGGAATCAGTTTAGGAAAAATTCCAGGCTACATAGTCTTTGTCTCTTTGCACCAGTTATTAGAAACCATATGTTTGCCCTCTCCTTATCCGGTGGGGGCTTTCATGTCTGGTGTAAAAATGGTATTCTGTCTGTATCCTCACATACTGATTGCGTCCCCTCTCGTCCACCAGTTTCTCTGCTAGATGATATTTTTAAAGTTGCATTTGATCAGAAACTAATTATTGGTAACATCTATAATAAAGTAATCCAACACAGCTCAACCACTCTCAATCATCTAAAATTAAAGTGGGAAAAAGATTTTAAAAAGAAGCTAAATAAGAAGGATCTATTCATCTTCAATTTGTCAACGTCATAGTGTTATTCAGTTTAACATTGTACATCGACTACACTGGTCAAAGACTAAACTGTCCAGATTTAGATCAGATCTGGATCCTACCTGTGATAAATGTAAGCAGGCTCCAGCCACCGTTCTACATATGTTTTGGACATGTCCAATGCTTCATCCGTTTTGGCAATTGGTTTTCACTACTTTGTCAAAGATTTTAGGAGAGCCATTTGATCCATGTCCCTTTGCTGGTCTATTCGGTACCGTCCCGCAGGGTTGATCTGATATCCTTGTGTTGGTGTTGTTCCCAGATCATCATACTAAATGTTGTTCCAGGATCAACATTGCAAGTGACCAATCAGAATGTTGTGACGTCATACTTTTGCGACTTCGGGAAAAACCGGCGTAAAACAAAAAACTGTACTTAAGCTGCGTGAAACCGCCTCTGTCCACCGATCAACGGACCCTGACCCTAACCCTAACCGTAACCCTTTAATAAACAGTAAGCAGAATTGATATTGTCCTTGTAACATTGGAATTTCATAAATGCACGAATGGCTTGGCGCGCAAAGGAATAACGTCACAACAATGTGATTGCTCACTTGCAATGTTGAAGCTGGAACAACATTTTCATGATGGTCTGGGAACAACACCAACACGAGGATATCAGATCATCCGTCCCGCAGGAGAGGCATCTGAACAAACATAAGCTGAAAACCATAGCCTTTTGCACTCTGTTAGCTAGGAGACGTATGTTGTTACATTGGAAAGACTCCTCTCCACCTTCATGTTCACAATGGATCACAGACATTATGCAGTATCTTAAACTGGAAAACATGAGATGCTCCCTCAAAGGATCTACGTCCAGCTTCTACACTACCTGGCAACTATTTCCGACATTTATTGACAAATGGAAAGATGGACAATATCTGCCTCTGTACAATTATGTATAAATGTGCATTTATATCTGTAAATGTAAATGTTTTTTCCCCCTCTCTTTCCTTTAATTCTGGCAGATGGGTGGGTGGGGTTTCAGTTTTTTTAAGCAGTATGCTCTACTGCTTGAATGTTTAATTTGTTGTTTGTGATTGTACAAAAATCTTTTGTTAATAAAAAAACTTTGATTTAAAAAAAAAGTATATATGAATAATATATACATGCATTCAAGTGGCACTGTTTTTCAACTTAATGAGGCTAAGGCCTATTAACTTCATCTTCACCTGCCAGTTGTTGTCAGGGCTTATTAACTTAACAACACTTGGCAGTTTCTCTTTGCCACCATGAAAAAGATTTGTTTGACAGAACTCATTACCTTTACCAACACTTAGAACAGTGGAGAAGTCCAAGCAACTCAGTGAAGAAGGTGAATTATAGATTTACGCATGTCTCTTGGAGCCATTTCGAAACAGCTGAGATTCCAAGATCCTCTATTCAGTCAATCAAACAATTATAAGTACAAGTTATTTGGATGTGTCATCACAGTGAAGCAAGTTTTACATCTTCATGAATTGAGATGTTGACCAAAAAAAGAAGCCCCTACTCCAAAATTGAGATTTTCAAGCTGGAATTTTCAGTTTGCCACAGGGACAAGCCAAACATATCAACAACAACATATCAGTGGGAGTGTAGGTGAGTGTACTTGACTCTTTGTGGATTAGAGTAAATCCAAAATAAACTCAAACATATGCACCCACTTCTGTTTCTTTACAGTCATTACAGTCAAGACGTGTGCTCTACAGTCAGTCCACACTAATAAAGATTTTTCTTATCCTATGTTAACAAAATAATCACCAGATGAAATGATGATATGAAACTTCTGCATTTTTTTCTTTATTTGAGGAGCGTACACAACACTGTTAAAGGCGTTGTTATCAGTTTATATTACATAGTACATGATAAAGTATTTCAAAAAGTCTGAGATGATTACAGTTTTAATTTTGAAAACATGGTTCATGCAATTAAGATCAGCAGAGCTGTCTATATGCAGGAGTTTTTGTCACAGTAATTTTTCATTCATAGCAAGGATAGATTGTGAGTGGCGCAGTAAGTTGACCGCCCCTTGTGAAATAGCAAACTGACATGAAAGTACAGTGCTTTGGACATGTGTACAGCTTTGGCTGGCAGGGGAGAATCAGTTCATTAGTTACTCAGTTTATCTGAATGACATCAGTCCCTGTGGGTGTACACCTGTCTGTTTACTTATTCGTACTTTGTTAAGCGCTGTCTTTCAGACACAAATATGTATTAGAAATCATCCACACGTACACAGACAATCCACTAACAAAAGTGTAGATTGTATATGATACCAAGTTTTGAACTGTGGAGACACATACACACTAACACTCAGACACACCAGGTCTCTGCTCATCATGGCAGCCTCATCTATCTTCTCAGTATTTCTTATTATTTGGTCTGTGGGTCACAGACCCTGCAGATTTCACGGGTCTCTGCTCCTTATCAAGATCAATTCTATTCAACTTCATAGGAGCTGAGGCCTCTTATTACATAATTGAATTTGGTTTCATAATGAGAGCAGAGCAAAGTTCTCACACCTGTGATCTGTAGAGATGAAAGGCAGACCACCTGGTGCAGGTGCTAACATATGACAAATCCGAACAGAAGGATACTCTTACATGACAATAATGGCAATTCAGAGGTTGCTTTGCAAATTCATTTCACGTCCATCCTACATTGCAAATTTATATTGTTCATCTAAACATAATTTAGTCTTGCACTTTTCACATATTTTTTAAGATTATTCAGTCTATTCGACTAAAGTATGTTGAAATGAAATAAAGTAGTTATGCTTTCTCCTGGAACTTTGCACCCTGTAAATCAGCGGTCCCCAACCCCCGGGCCTCGGACCGGTACCGGTCCGTGAGTCGTTTGGTACCGGGCCGCGAGAGTTGAGGCTCAGGTGTGAAATGTATGGTTTTCAGGGTTTTAATCGGTTTTCAGCTTTATTTTGTTATCGTTTTTATCGTTAACTCGGTTTTCCTGGGTCTTTTCATGTGTGTTATTTTCTTTTTTTCGGTACCGGTACTAGTTTTATTTTGTTGTATTTATCCTCGACACCTTAAAGGCCGGTCTGTGAAAATATTGTCGGGCATAAACCGGTGCGTGTGGCAAAAAAGGTTGGGGACCGCTGCTGTAAAGGCATTGTAGAGGTAAAAAGACTGTATGTCCTCTATTTTGTCTTTTGCTTTGGAAACATTACTGTCATCAGAAGTGCTACACGTTAAAGGTAAAGAAAAAGAATTAAAATTAATGAAATTAATTAATTAAAATGAATAGTAATGAGAAAGAGTGTAATTAATGAAGACTATGTATTGGGGGGAACATTTAAGACTAATATAAGACTTAAGTTAACTAATGTTAACTGTTATCAATTGATATGACAATAAAATGACTAAAAATTTAATATAATGTAAGCTGAGTTACAATCAAAGATTTTCTCTGTTTCTTAACTGACAACCACACTTGGGTCAGTGTCCTGTAGTAAGTGGTAAGTAAGTAGGAGAGACACACTTCACCTATTTCAGAGATGACTAAGAACGAGAAAAGAGCAAAGAAAAGATCAAAGATGAAAAAAAAATGATGAAAAGCATAGACAGTGGCACCTTTCATTATTTTTAACAGTTTTATTGCATCACTTTGTAAAACTTGTCTCTTCTCTGGGGCTGACTGACCAATAAGCACAAGCACTGAAACCCCACAGGCTGGTTGTACCACATACTTTGGACACTGGTACAGTGGGGCAAAAAAGTATTTAGTCAGCCACCAAATTGTGCAAGTTCCCCCACTTAAAATGATGACAGAGGTCAGTAATTTGCACCAGAGGTACACTTCAACTGTGAGAGACAGAATGTGAAAAAAAA
>NW_005187709.1:405395-410781 GCF_000239375.1 Pundamilia nyererei | reverse complement strand
CTATAGTAAACGTTTGACCTCTGTTATTGCCAACAAAGGTTATGTTACAAAGTATTGAGTTGTATTTTTGTTATTGACCAAATACTTATTTTCCATCCTGATTTACGAATAAATTCTTTACAAATCCTACCATGTGGATTCATGGATTTTTTTTTCACATTCTGTCTCTCAAATTACTGACCTCTGTCATCATTTTAGGTGGGGGAACTTGCACAATCGGTAGCTGACTAAATACTTTTTTGCCCCACTGTAGATGTGTTATCGATAGCACCCAGCAGTCTGCTAACACACTGCTAACCGAGAACTATCTTCAGCCCATGAACTAGAGGCTGTGCTGCACAGGTTACCTACGGGGACACTGGCTGACAGTACTAACACATTGATACACACACAAAAGCCCACCAAAAGAGTTAATTTAAATAAATAAATGAATAAAGAAAAGAAAATTTTAAAAATTTCAAATCTATTGGTAACTGCTTGTAGTTATTATTTAAGTTTAAAATGTGTTTTTATTTTATTTTCCCATGTTTACATATGCAAAAATATAACTTTCTTCTTTTTGCAAAGGTGTAGCTTCCCATTTTTGAAGTTGGTCTTGATATTTTCTGCCTTGCTTTCTCCAGAGTTAGTTTTACTTTAGCTTAGTATAATTTTAAGAGAAAGCTGTGTAATCTGAAGTATTACTTTAAGGACAAATATAGCATAAATGTCATGTATTGAAATGTGGACGTCTCTGATGTTTTTCTTGTTAATACTGCTGCTTTGACTGATAACTGTATAACTCAGTAGTGTTTATATTTTTCTTTCAACTTATTCTAATTTCTTGACCTTTTTGTATACTTCAAAAGTATTTCTTTAGTGTTTAGTAAAATAAAAATACGTGTAAGCATTTAATTTATAAATATTTGGAGTCTGAAATATCACATGCATTAGCTTTTTCCTTTAAACATGTAAAAAAAATCTTATTTCTTTAATGCTACACCAACAACTTGGTACTCTTTTATTTTCAGAGTTCAGACAGAAGTATCCACATCATTCTGAGTGTTACTGTTACGGTTCTGTAGTAATTCCGAGTATTCAGAATGTTTACTTTAGCTGTTTAAACCACATTCTGAACCTCTCTTTAGTGAATGAAGTGCAGGGCAACTACTTGACCCCACAGTGTGCTGAGGTCACTTCCACTTCAGCTGCTGCTTTGTACTGTACCTTGCTTTGCTGGATGCCTATATTCTTGTTCACTGTGTGTGTCAGTACTTGCATTCTGACTTCACTAGACTGGGGCACTCAGCGCACTTTGGTCAAACAAACAGGTTCTTCAGTTTTGATTTGATGCAGAGCATCAGAGCAGCAAAGAATACCTTTGAGAGACTATTTATGGCTTCTTCCTGGTCTTGGAGATTCATAGAAAGATTGTGTGAGATAAGTTTATACATTTTCTCTATGAAATTTTATTAATTTAACTTCTGCTTGCATCCTATCATTCTAACGTCTTTTTTTTTTTTTGCCTGTCCCGTTTGGCTCTTTTGCCATCAGAATTGTTGTCTAAAGGCAAAGAAAGATGCCCAACGGATTTACTTTACCAAACTGACCATCCCAGCCTTGCCGTAATGGTCCATTTGATTCACCTTTTATTGTTTATTTTATTTTCACTTACTGAATACGGGACAGACTTGACTGGAGGAAAGAAGGGGAGAAAGAAAGAGGGAAAGAGAAACAGCTGAGAAGAGGGACGGGGGAGAAGGGCAAGAGACAAAAACCAACAGAACGGGCAGAGAAAAAAAATGCATATATCAATCACCTGGATCACCTGCTGAGAAAGAAAAAAGAAAGCAAGCAGAAGAGAACAAGAGTAATAGAATAAACAACATCACAATGATATATGGGAATATGACAGTAAATACTAAATGTTAAACATTATTGTGCAGCACATAAGATCAACAGAACACAGTGTGCTTTGAGGTAGGAGCCAAAAAGGGTGTAGTTTGTGGGTGTGATCACCCGTGTGTACACCTGTGAGCATGGACGCGCTTGTTTTTTGTTTTTTAAAAGGTTTCTTCATGTAATAATCTGCTAGAGGGTGTGGGGGGGCCACAGCCCCGTCCTCCAGGGCATTCTAACATCTTTAAAAATCACAAAACTTAAAATTGGCTTTTGAGACCATGCGGCCTCCACTCGGCAACGTGGTCGGAATTAGGCTACATATGATTTGAAAAAAATGCAACACACTGCCAGTGAGAAAACAGTGAATCCTGTCATGTGCATGTAACAAGAATATTTTATGCATGAAAATGCAGTTGTCACTACTCGCTCTACGTTCTCTTTCTTTGCATCTCTTTTATCCTCTCCCCTCTCTGCCCCACCCTCATATCTACTCTACTTGAAAGAAAAACAAGCAAGCATTCATACAAATATACATTCACACATCCTCACATAGTCTCACTGGTGAGTTACCCACAGGTATTCTATTATAAAAGACATCGAACGTTATTTGGCATTTTCTGTGCATGAAAAAAGAAACTTCTATCCATGTACACTAACTGGGTCTTTGCATACTTGTAATCTGAATCTGACTTTGTGCTGTCCACTTTCACTAATCTGTTTATTGTATTTGTAGAAAAGAAGGCATGGATCTTTCAGATCAAAGACAGACATGCATGCAATCATAGTGAGATGTGTTCAGTGAAGAAAACGTAACCTCATACTATAGGTGTGATTCATCATTATAATGGAACAAAAGAGATCTGCAGAAACTAGTGAAACTAATCTTGGCACACCATAAATTTGTTTTTCATTCTTTATCTTTTTTTTTTTTTAATGTCACTTTAAAGTTGGAAATTGATCAATCATTGAGCAGGTTGTGGCCAGACGATCTCTTCAGACTCAGACATTTTTGTGTGATGACACTGGGGGCTATTGTTAAATTTAAGATAAGTAAAAAGGTAAAAAGTTTTTATTCTGAGGTAATCACAATATTTGACCACTTTAGGATGTCCATAGTTTCTCTATCCAACAACAAACACATAAACAAAAACTAAAAATATTCAAGATAATTATGGAAATATTTTATAATCCTGGAGAAAAATTGCAGTGGAGACATCCTTATATGCCATCATCACAAATGATGAGCACAAATAATTGAACTTTTGAAATTTTATTGCAGCGTATTTGCTTGGCTTTGCTTTATGTAAAGTTCCCAAGCCAAAGAAATCAAAGAGAATGTAATACTTTGATAACCTAATCAAGAATGTGTCTTTTGGGACGTTTGTCGCTACACGGTGGGTCAGAGCGAAGAGACACACATTAAGATAACAGGATTTGAGTGTTACATCATTGCAAATTAATAACAAGATGGTGATGAAGACTAGAAAGAAAGAGTCCTTAATAAAGAATCAATGATGGTATTTATGACAGTACCCACATATATTTATTTAAAAAAAAGAGCAAATGGAAACGAAGTAAGAAAAAGATGAAGAAATGCAGGACTGAACGTCTAAATAACATTTGCAGTTTTGTGACCAAAATAGGATGTCCTGTATTCTACATTCAAGGGTACATAATGTGAAATCTAACACTTTCTTAGTAGAAGATTTTGTTCCATTAACAAGTTATTTCTGTTTACACCATAAAATGAAACAAAAATCAAACCATGGTTACACACCTCTTAAACTGTCTTCTCTTATTATTTGATTGTGTTTTATTTATCCTTTCATTATTATGACTATTACTCCTTTGTTTGTTCAATAGTCTTTTAACTGCACTTTCAGCATCACTAAACATGAAGGCGTGACCTTGATGGTTTCTTAGGATTTAGTTTATTATTAAGTAAAAGCTGAATTAATAAATCAGTGTGTGTGTGTGTGTGTGTGTGTGTGTGTGTGTGTGTGTGTGTGTGTGTGTGTGTGTGTGTGCGTGTGTGCACCGAAGTATGCAGCTCTGCATATACCGGCATATATGAAGCAGTGGAAATCATCATGCCTAAGTACGTATGGCTCCTTCTGTGGGAGCCCCTGTTTAATTTTGTATGCCTGCAGAGAGTGTCATAATACATTCGCATCACATGGCTCAACGCTCACAGGGCCAGGCAAGAGAAAAGTAATGCTTGTCTGTGTCAGCATTTGTGAATTCATGCACTACTGCTCCATACATACACATGTGCTTTTGGGCAGTACTGGATACACAATAGGTTTGCTTACTCATTCTCATGTATGATAGTAAATGTTTATTCATGTACAAATCCTTGTGCACATTCTCTTGAAGTCTCTCTCTTGCCAACATCAATTGTAGTGAGAGCAACACTGAGCAGATAAGTTAAACTTAATTAACAACACATCTATGTATAGTGTCTTTGATAACATCTAAAGGTCTACTCAACACCCTAAAGTCCAACTAAAGGTCAGATCCACAAAAAGAAGACAAAAAAACTTGGAACAGGTGGGTCTTTTTTGTACTTCCAATTTTACAGACCCCCCTTGACATTAGATGCTATTAGGCTCCTAAATGTGAAGGTATATTGATTTATTGTGAAACTGCTAAAAGTTTGCATAAATTCTAGCATGTGAGGGATTATTGGAGGGTGACTGGCTTTTAGTTTGACCTTTAATGGAAAAAATGCTCTGGTTGTAGATCTAAGTACAATAAGTTCTTTGAAATCCTACTTTTGGCCGTCACTGTAGTTTAGTGGACTGTGGTGAAATGTAAAACTTTGTTATTTTCTTGACAATATACCTTGCACTTTAGCGCCTAATATTATTTGTCCATATGGCTTATTATATATAAGTCCTCCTCACGTAAATTGGTTGGCTTAGTTTTAACTGTCTCTGAAATTGTTGGAACCACTGCTTCTTTCTGTGCTTTGTCAGTTTTTTTTTTAAAAACTGCTTTTGTGTGTTTAAATTTGAAGTGGTTTTATCAGCATACAGATGTTGACTAAAGAAATTGAGATTATGTTTGTATATCAAGCTGTTCAGCAAAGATAAAGATAAGACAGTCTTTCTGGTGCAGGGAGAGCTGCATACAAAAACACAATATTACACAGAGACACACACCATGACAAAAAGCACATGTTCTCAAAACAAAATACAAGCAAATAAAAATGAATACTAAATGAATTACCATAAAGGCAGCCTTCTTTTACTTAAGCAACGATAATTTTGTTTCACACTGTTCTCCTTCCATCAAAGCATTTGGCAGGATGTTATTTTAACCCATAGTTACTGCACGTTTAAAAGTTGGGGGAACTTTCATCAGCCTTGTGAATTTGAACGTAAAATTTATTTTAGTGTTGTCAAGTTTGGATGGGTGCAACTCAGAAATTAAACTTTCTAACATATAAAGATATGGTCAGCCTGATCAGTTACTTCACATATTTATTAAATTATATATATAT
>NW_005187709.1:396894-405228 GCF_000239375.1 Pundamilia nyererei | reverse complement strand
ATGCATTTGCAGTGATACACAATATAGAATGGGGCTAGTGTACTCTGGAGAACTGCCAGGAGATGATTAATAATTTTGTTCATCATAACATGAGAAGAATTCTCTTCTCTTTTCTTCTCTTATCTTCTCTTCACATTGTTTTACGTAGGAGTGGTGGTGTGTGTGCGTGTGTGTGTGTCATATTTTGTCATGCTGCAGGCCTGTTCTCTCAATGGCTGTAAAAAGTCCACGGGGGCTTCTCACAAGCCATGTTCTGATTTTCCGTGTCTCTGGCTCCATTGCTTCCTGCTATTCCCTACGCCCACACGATGACAAGGTCGAGACCTGTGTTTGCCTTCCCCGAGAGATGCAGCAATACGCACATGTGTGTGAGCACCCGTGGACACACAGAAACAAGTGCACACAGTTTTGCAAAGAGCACACATACACTTGTAAACACTTTTTTACTCTGGAGTTTCACCCCCAAGGAAAGAACTAATTTACTCTTGCAGAGAGTTCAGAGGTGTCATACAGTGTTTATGTGGATGTGCATGTATGTATGTGTGTAGAAATGTGTGTGGAAATAAATGGAAACTTGTGGAAAGAGTAAAATTGTGGGTAATTATTGATCTCAGCATGTAGGGTTTTTTTTGTAGTCTCAGTCTGTATTTTCATATTCTCGCTCCCCATCTTCTTTTGCCTCAGTCCTGCAGGCAATCTGTGTAGAGTCTATAACATAGCCTACACAAGAAGGTTGATGCCATTGCAGGCTTTTGCACCTGTGCAGGCTGCATCAACAGCGATATGCAGTTACATTTTTAGCAAGGGGCACATGTTATGGTGTTTGACGGTATCGGGTTTCAGAAGTTTTTGAGGTTCACTACCTAAGGCAGTGATTTAATACAAATATAAATCCACTGTTATGCTACACATTGTTTTGGTTGTCTTACAAAATAATATTGGTCAGTCAATACAAAGAAAATAGTCTGAACATGCCTTGGGCCTAAACATAAATACGATACAGAGAAGTACGTAAAAGAATGAATAAATAAATAAACAGACCTTCATGGATTTCTGGTTTCCAGTGAAGGCAATACAGACAGGCTGAGCATTAGCCAATACCATAGTCAATATACTAGAAAGAGCTATTAGCAATGAGTATTGTGTTTGGGGATTTAACAAAGGCTCTATTGCTTTCCTGCTTTTTTTTTTTTTCTCTCTGAGGAATAGCACTGACATCGAAATATGCTCCTATCTCTGTGATAACCTATTGACCTCCTAATACCTTGAATGCTTAATTCTAAGCGATTTATTGCTTGACATAAGGTCAATAACCTCATCCTGTCACCTTTGAAGCCATTTGGAGTATAAGCTAAATTGATTATCCCCATCAAATCTCTTCTGAATCTGCAAATACCCTTCCTCAATCTTAATATGTATAAAATAAGGTGCTTCAGTCTTTTAATAAACACTTTCTGCCACTACAAGTTTTGTTTTTTGTTTTTTTTTTACACCAAGTGACCCTGAGACAGAAGCGATGGAATGATATGACTTTAATCATGGCTATCATGTTGCATCAGGTTAGAAGCAACTTCATGGAAGACTAGGAAGCTCTTAGTTGAAAACTGTGTGCAGAGGAAGAAATTAAATGTGACACCAGCTATGCCTGTGGCAGATGTTGCCATCATAACTACTCTCTCAGGAGCTGAATTCGTTAAGGGATTCTACATCCAGTATACTTGCTTGTACCATTCACAAACATGCAGAGGCCCAAACACTGCCAAACGACACACTCACAAACTTAGAACATGACCGTATGAGAGAGAGATATTAAAACTCTTCTGCTTAGAGCAGAAAAGTTAATGAAGTGCGGTGCAGAAGTACAGAATGAGGAAGACAGAGCACACGTGTCATCCCTAGTCTGTTTATTTATTTCATTTTACATGGCTAAACTGTAAATGAAGACAAATTAAAAAAAGCATTTCAAATCCCATCAAACCACATACGGATGTACCACACTGCAGCAGATTGTGGTTATTATTTTTACAGCCATTCTTATCACAAACAAACACACATGCATATAGTGACACAAAGATCCTTGCCAAAATACACGGCTTCGAAGCTTTCGCTGCCATTTCACAGGTCAGAGTGGCTTATTTGGAATCACTTTGTCTCTTGTCATGGTACAAGTTACCAACATATCAGCATGACCAGGGTGTTTCATAGGTGTGAGGTTTGAACTTCCAAAAACACACACATGCACACATATATGAAAAAGATGCACAAGCACAAAATATCTCAAAGGCACAAAAGCACGTTATTAAATTAGATGAGGAAACATGCGCCTAGTGCCTCAAATACAAGAGCCTTTCTCTTTTCACCTAATCCCAACAAAGGGATGCTTACTCCTTTGTTCTGCGCTCCCTCTTGTCTCCATTCGGACAAGGAATGAGGGATCCAGGGAAGGGAGGAGTTCTTGCCAAGCCCAGGCGGAAAAGAAAAATCTCTCCCTCTCTTTGTTTGTTTGGTTTTCTGTGGAGTTAATCTCAGCACTGCTGATTAGCGGGTGGTACAGTAGTCGGTCGTCTTCTCCTAGAGGAAGAGAACGAGGGGAAAAAGAGAAGTGAACAAAAACAAACAACTACTTCTATCACCAGCCACCTCAGGAGAGACAGGCCTATACCACACACATAAGCATGCTTGCATACGAGTGTGCACGTTCATCGCCACAGAGAATAGATAAAAGGAAGAAAATTAACAACAAAATTAACAAGAAAATGAACAAACAAAAACTTTCACCTTGGGGCTGTCCATCACATCAAACAAGAAAGGATTAATATCTTTGTTCTGTTTAATCACCTCTACTATTGTTTAGTCTGCACAAGCAGCAGTTAAGGTAGAGCATCTCCCAGTAAGAGACAGCTTTAAACTTTTGACTGTACTTTTGGACTCAAAGAAGAGACACCTGAGTCAGATGAGATTTCGATTTGTGATGATCACAGTGTTTAAGGATGAATTTAAAATGATAAAGACCAAAACAAGCATGATTAGGACAAGAGATAGATAAAAAAAAAAGAAATGAATTGGGGATTTTGAAGAATTAATGAAGGCTGGTAATAAACATTGTTAAGGACATGAGGGAAAACAAACTGCCAGAACTGTAGAAAATCCCATCCCAGTACTAATCAATATTCATACACTGGGCTCAGTTACAAAAATGAAGAATTTTATATGGGACATGGTGGGCCTATCTTTATTTAACTTTGGTGTCTTTATAGTGACCTTGTAATCTGATGTGCTTAATAAACCAACACTTTGGATAACCATCTTGCCACTGCAAGACAGACAAAAACAAGAATCTGTTATCACTGAATATCCACAAGGAGCCTAGCAATTGATTTCGAGTCAATGAGGATTAGCAATATTTCGAAGATTAGTTAACCTGGACCTTGTGATAGAGTCAAAGCTTACCAGTGTCCTATATTATAAACTGTTAACAAACTTTGAGGTTGAATCCTCAAAACAAAGAAAAGGCAAAAAGTGCATTCAATGCCATACAATTTAAAATCTGCCCTATAAAAGCAAACCATCTGCAGATGTGCCATATGAGTATTTCTATCTATTGGTTTTTTTAGAAACAGATTCCCCAGTTTATTAAAAATAAATATCTGAATTAGCTCTGTCCAAAACCCACAGTGTTGTTTAATGGTGACATACTACTGCTACTACTACTACTACTACTACTACTACTACTACTACTACTACTACTACTACTACTACTACTACTACTAATAATAATAATAATAATAATAATAATAATAATAATAAACTTTTTTTGTATTTTTGTACATAGGACCAGTAGGGAAGGACAGAAAAATTGCGAACTATAAAAGCTTTGCATTGTCTTCCAAAACAATAAGCCAATGGCCTAATGGTAATTTTGCTTTGTCTTTGCAACTTTGAGTAACCTTTGCTTGGTTAGAGTAAATTTTGCTAAGATAAAAGTTTGCTGTAGGGTTGTAAAAATTAGCATATTTCCAATAATAAATATGTATACAATTGTTACGTTAAAATATTTAAAGACTTTTAAAAACCAAAAACGATTTGACAATGCAATACAATAACATATACAATGCTTCTTCCTTGTTTTTTCATCAGTGCTGAATTTTGGACACAGATGATGGAGATGGCAGCTCTAACTAACATCTCTTTTGCTCTCGATAGTCAAGTGTTGTTTTCCCTCAGAGCAGACAAATGTTTCTAATTGTCACTGTCTTCAAATAATTAAACATTGTTTGCTAATATGCTTACACTACATTGTAATAGATTTTCAATGTCCTTTTGGTACTGTCATCCCATACAGCAGAGTGTACACGATTGCAGATGCTGAGTGATGAGCCTTGAAAAAGCACAAAGAAGACAGTCAGATGGGAACCACATAATTCTCTGTTACCTATATACTTGTGAAGAGCATTTAATGTATGTGAGAGTGCCAGCATGTGGCCAATCACAGTACACTCCAGCATCTACCAGGATTACTGGTACATGGCCTTCTGTACTGCCTGATAGAATCATGGCTTTTTCTGATTGGTTACTGACTCTGGAGGGTTCCACTCAGAAGAAAACCACTTCGACCTAAGTCTCACACATCCCATCCCTGGTGTGAGTGGAATCTAGAGGAGCAAGAGAGGGAAAAGAGTGCTCTCAGACTGCACTCCTGTCCCTTCTTTGTCTCTCAAGCAGATGTGTGTCATGGGAGCTGACGTCAGAGAAGTAAAATAGAAAGCCTCTGAAGCTAAACTCTGAATATCTACACAGTCCAGCTCAAGGTCTCTGTATAGCTATAATGTAATTACCCTCCTCTGTCAGTCTTGTGCTCTTTACTGAAAGACAGCTACTGAGGGAAATTTGTTTAAAGATAGATGTATTAGCTACATGTTCATGGAATATTTGTCTCAAATAAAAGAAGTACAGTGAGGTCCATAACTTTCTGGATGACAATTTTTTTTGTAATTCTGACTTTGAGCGTTGCCACAGGGAATTTCGAGGAAAACAATTAAAATGTGGATGAAGCAAAGATTTTCAGCTTTAATTCAAGGCAATTTAAAAAAGTATTGCCTTAAATATTTAAGCGTGATAGATACTTTTATGCATAGTCCTGTAATTTCTGAGTCTCATAAGTAATTGAATTAAGTGGCATCATCAAATATGGGGGGAGATCCTCTCCTAGTCCTTTAGGCAACTACCTCAGTTGCTGCTTCATTGTGGGTCTCTCTGCATTCAGTTTGTCTTCAGTAAAAAGCATGTACTACTGGGCTGAGATCAGATTGATGATGAGTGAAGAAATTACAATTTCTTTACCTTGACTATTATTAGGTTGTGACTGTTAGCAACTATTGGGTTGCTATTGTTTTGGGTCATTATCCATTTGCGCTCTGAAGCATGGTCCAGTCAGTTTTGCAGTATTCGTCTAACTTTGAGCAGAAAGTATAGGCCTCTACATATCAGAATCCACCCTGCTACTTATATCAACAGTAACATCACCAGTAAACACTTTAAATACCCACTTTCTTTGGCAGCCACACATGCCCATGCCAGAACCTTACCTCCACTGTAATGTGTTCCTTTCCTTCTCCATACTCTTCTTTTTCTATCATTATGGTGTAAGTCAGTCTTCCTTTCGTCTGTCCAAAGAATTTCTTTTCCAGAAATGTGCAGAGTTTTTTTTAGATATTTTCTGGAAAAGAGTAATCTGGTCTTCCGGTTCTTGAATCTTACCAGTGATTTGCACTTTAGTGTAAACCCTCTGTATTTACTTTCTGTATTTATTGATTGTATATATTCACTCTGTATTTACTCATTGTTAACATATCTTGACAGGCAAGAAAATGATACATCTTCCTCCTCAAGAGTTCTCTTGACATGGTTAAGTTGTTCTTAACCATGGAAATAATTCTGTCATAATGCATTTTAGCTTTCTTCTGTGTTCTTTAAAGCCCTTACGGTTGCAGAGCTGCTCAGTGCATTTATTATGTTCTAACAATGCACTGGATTGTTGATTTGGCCACTCTTAAAGTGTTCAGCCTAATGATGACCTCTTTCATGTTCATCAGTATCTTTTTGGATCTCATAATGAAATATCAAATGCAAGTTTTTGGAATTAACTTCAGATCTTTTTTTTTCTTTGCTTAATTTACTGATGAAGAAACACATCTCATCTGTCTATAAATGTGCTAATCGATCAATTATCCAATGCTTTCAATTCTCTAAACATTCCAGATATTGCACTACTTTTATTTTAATTATTAAAGTTGAGCATCTGTTTTTCGATCACAACATCAAGACAAATGATGATGACAATGGACTTCAGATTGTAGAGATGTTCATGAAAATATATCACTTCCATTGACTACTACTTTATTTTCTTAATTGCTAGTTTTAAGTTATATATTTAAAACATCATATTGTTAATCTACCAAATGATGGTTCCATGTACAGAAGACAGGAATTAAGGTTTTAGGGCAAAAGTTTTAGGGCAAAGTGCCCATGGGTCCATTAATCATCATCTTTTTTATGTTATTTTGAAGTTTAAAACAACCTTGGGGGAAGCTTCAGAATGGTAATCCACAGTCCAAATGGTGATAGTGGCTGAGTCAGTCTATGTACTATATGTACTCTAAATTGTAAACCTATTATTGTTACACATGTTTTCTAGTTATCAAGGACACATTTGTCGTAACATCATGAACATAGTGAAATAATAGGGATAAAAGATTCATCCACTTGGCTTTTCTTTTGACACATTTGCAATGGCAAACAGATTAGCGCTTCTCTTTTGTCAATGCTACTGCAGTAAGGGGAGAATGATCAGGCACACAACATCACACACACACACACAGGCAAATACTCCATACTATTAAAATATTTCCAAATGTAGACTCAAGCATGTGTTGGTTCAGACCCAAACAATTCACACACAAATACACACAGAGAAGAGAAGCGTGGAGGCCTGCAGTTAGTTAGACTTCAAAGGCCCAGTGCTTGATTAGGCCACCTGAGGTTTGGGTGTAAAGACAGGACAAAGCTGATCCACAGAGAGAAGATCTGCTCACTCTTCAGCCTCACTCATTACAGTCTCAAAAGAGTTTGAAGATTTGAAACAAATGTGCACAATGATACTCAGTATCTGGGCAAAAAGTACACAACTCAATATACGTAAGTAACATTCAAAAAGGTAGTCTAACTTAAAGTATTGACACTACTTTAAATTAAGGGTCTGCATGGTTTACATTTAAACTGACATTTGTTTAAGCAACACAACAGAACCAATGCTGTAATCTGTAAATTATGTTTTTTAGTTTCATTAACTTGTATTTTTCATTTCCAAATATGGATACTGAAGAATGAGATAAACACTATGGTAGTAAAAATATTATGAAGGTACATGAAGACAATATTTACTTTGAAAATAAGCTAATGCTGGTGAAAAAATGGTCTGTCTAAAACATACTATTTGCAATTCAAAATTCTTGTATATGAATTTAGGCGGAAAAGGTTGCCTTGACTAGTATGATAACATTGAGCACTTGGTGTCTGGTGGTTTGGAACTTGGAAAAAGTTGGGAATGTTTATCCATTTTCAAAGGGGAAGAAGTTCTAATGTAAAGTTGCTAGAAAATACCAACACACTACTGCCAGCAAAAACAAATAACATGCACTCACACTGAGCCATGTTGCAGAAAACAATAATGTTAGTACTATTTTTTTAACAAGGCGTGGATTAAATAGAGTAAAAATAGTAACTAACAATACTTTTCAATAGTCTAAATCCCAAATATTTAGATATTTAATCTTGTCATTAAAATTATACTCATTAGTTATTAATGCAGCATAAAATATATAACAGTCACATGTAAGCGCACGATTACAATACACAATAAATATTAAGTTTATAAACTTGATATACTTTTACATTTATATTTTTTATGTATATATGGTATATAAACCATGAATGAATGTAAAATTCACATTTTCCCAAATCAATATTTTTAAAATGTTATAGTATTTATTTATTTGCATGTTTTGTTTGCTTTTTTATTTTCAAAACATCCTAAAAGTACAAAAGCAATAATGATATCAAGCATGATTAACAGTACTTGGATGGATCGTGGGAGTTTGACCATTTCATTTACAAGTGTCCCCAAACCATGTCCCTGGGGCACAGCTGTGGGGAATAGACCTGATGCCTCTCCATATTGAAAAGAGCCACTTGAGGTTGTTTCAGCATGTGGTTAGGACATCAGTGTAACTTTGTGCTGAACATTTGGGGGTTCAAGATCTCTGTCTAAATAAATAA
>NW_005187709.1:391160-396799 GCF_000239375.1 Pundamilia nyererei | reverse complement strand
CCCCTCTGGAAATTACCCCTGGGTTAAGATGCATCCAGGATGATTGCCTTTTCAGATTTTGTAGCCACACCCAAGGTGAAAGATACCTGCAGGAGAGATTATATCTAACCTGAGGAATGCCCTGGGAAGAAGATTAGGATTTAAATTCACTTAATTATTTAAATTACGTATAAAAACCAATTTTTTTTCTTTCAGTTTGTCTGTGTGTGTGTGTGTGTGTGTGTGTGTGTGTGTGTGTGTGGTGCATGTGTTTAGTTTATAGTAGTGGTTTTTTTACATTTATTTATTGTTATTTGCCCAATATCACTGCATGGTGTATCAGGTGACAATGATTGAATGCATCTCTGCAGCAATTAGAATAAATTGAATCAGTTTGTCTTTTTAATGAAATATTTTTCTTAACCTGTCTAGTTGACTTTTAATCGTTTTACTCCAGTCTTAGTTTCTCCTTTATTGATTTTAGGCAAATCATTTGTATCATCTGTATTTCTCAGCTGAAAGGAATAAATGGATGTATTCTGTACTGTGTAGCGTGTGTTTGAGAGTGCTTGTGAATGTAGCATAGTCGCACTCAACAAAACTCGAAGCTTCAAGCACAACCAAGTATCTGTATTAAGAGAGCAAGCGATCGAATGGAAAATCATAGAAAATTACAGGGAGTGTTCCAAAATCAATTTGTGTTTGAGGTTAAATGGGAAGAAACGTATACAGAAGCAACACAAGCCAAACAAAAGCTGAGATACAATGGGAAGCCACAGCAGAAAATACATTTTAGGCCGACAACATAATTAGAGCTCCACGAGTATAATGGCTGGTGGGTTTTTCTTCACCAAACATTCAGCGCAAAAAGAACTCCTTTATTGTTTGCTTACTACAAAGTCATCCAAGTTTACTCAATCTGAACCCCAAAGCTCTTCCACAAAAGGAAAAAAAGAAAAAAATCATGCACAGATTGTGTTGGAAGACACTTTTTTTTCTAATCTCTTAACACATACCGTTTGTGTGTGTGTGTGTGTGTGTGTGTGTGTGTGTGTGTGTGTGTGTGTGTGTGTGTGTGTGTGTGTTTCCTTCCTCTCAGTGAGCTCTTCTGCCATTGGGGTTCATACAGTATATACCCTCTCAAAAGGCACCCCTTCCTTGCAATGTTTGTGATTAAATATCCACTTTAGTGCACTCCACTGCATCTGCTTCCATTTAATCTAACTTCCACAGTTTTCTATATAGTGTGTGTCTCCCTCAAGAGAGAAGTTTACACTATGAGATGTATGTCCCTCTATGACCTATGTGCTCATTACAACCATAAGTCAGCTAGTGCACGGTTCTTTCAGAGGTGTTACTTGTTGATGTTATTAATTCCACATGAATCATTGTAAATGACTAAAGGGTTGATATACTTAAATTATTGTGTATTATTTACTGTGCATTTACTTTGTCACTGTTCAACTCTGTGCAGATCTTTGCATGCATGCATGCATTTGTGCACATGCGTGTATTTGTGTGTGTGTTTCTGCCTGTCTACCCACTTGGGCTGTTTTTTTTAATCAATCCAGTATCTCCCTGCATGTTTATTGGCTAATTATGAAAAATGGTTAGACTATATTTCTCCCAGCTACACTGTTACTGTTTTGGCCAAGTCATAGTTGCATACCAATATACAAGTTCTATTTTGTACTTTAAAAAAGTTTTTTAAAAAAAAGAAGAAAAATCTAAGACAATAACTAACAATTTAGATTCAGTCCAAACTAGACCCAAAACTATTTCTTGCTTAAAAAAAAAAAAATTATAGTACTCTTCTTTTCTTTCTCTCTTTTACAATCAGTCCATTCAATTTAAACTGCGACACTCTGCAGGGTTGAAGCAGCCGAGCTGTCACAATGAATTTGTGTGCCCTAAACAAGATTAACTACTTCTATTTGTATCCCCATATCTCTGAAAGGGTAATCAACGCAAGCGGTTTGGCTTGCTAATTTTCACCATGGTAACCACTTGCAAAAGCCCATCATAGCAAATAGCTTGATTTTAAAAGCATTTGTACTGTATGTGTGTATGTTTTTTAACATACGTGTGTATTTTTGGCTCACCAAATGATAGAATTAGAGGATAATTCCGATTAGGTTAGGTATTTGATGTTTGGAATGGAATATGTTAGAGATACTATATTAGGTTTCTGGGATATCACCAAACATTTTAATGAGCTCGTGTTTCATGTGCAAGGATTTGGACAAATTGTTACTGCTCAGAGATCCCCTCTGAATTCAAATGAAAAAATAGCAAATGATATAAATTACGTATTTTTAAAGGGCACTTTAAAGCTTAGGCAATAGAAATATTCCTAGGAACTTTTTATATATGCAGAAATGGAGACAGACCTATTGTTCAAAACGACAAGGGCATGGGACTTGATGGCTGTTTTAATAACATATTGTCATTTTCTGATGGAATCATAAAATCCCCTTTTATTGTGATTAACATTGTTTCTCATGACTGACTGAAGGAATATCTTATTTTAATGAAAGAAAATGTATATGTGTATGTAAATGTACACTTTAAAAGGCATTTTAATTAAGTATACACCCCATTGTTGAGATTCTGTAGCCTGATCAAAAATGATAATGAGTAACACACACGGGAAACAGGAATAAAATTTGCTTAATGTCATTATATTTTAATATTACATAAATGCTTACACTATATATCATTAGTTATTCAAAAAGTAAATTATCTGCTATTAAGTCCAATCAGTCTTTTTAAAACATCCTACAAAATGTGCTTAGAGGTAATGTGAAAAATAATGGGTATGGATGTGTGAGGCAGGAGTTGCTCTGTGAAATCCTAAGGCCTGAGAAAAGTATAGAAACAGAATCAGAAGGCACGCGTACCACAGAGGCCTTTTTTAAGGTCGAGGTCTTTCCCTTCCAGTATCCCCTGAAGCGGACATTAGTGTGGTGGAAGACAATGGCAGTCAGAGCAGTTTCAGTTAAAGCTGGTAGCTCCCAACCTGGAGCTTACTTAGTTGAGGCAGCACAAGTGCAGGGACTGTCCAACACTGTGAAACCATTGCCTAACCATATAAGGGCCTGAAGGGAAAGAATGCAGTCCACTGGTGCTTTTTCATTTGTCAAAAATGCATCCCAAATGTTGTGTTAAAATTCTAAATGAAGAGTCATGTTTAGCATATATTTGAAAAGGACACCAGTTTAACAGACACCCAATTTGATGGTTGGGGAAGTGAGCATTCACTGTCTTTTATTACTCTGTATATATTTTGTCATGTAGGTAAATCCCAAAAGTTCAACTTTGTGAGGTTCAAGACGGTTTAAAGCAGTAGATAGTATTCTGAGGAATTTTCAGCACATGAAAAGAAAGGTAGGTTTAACATAGAGATATTTTACACAAAGACAAAACACAAACTATGGAGGAGAGAGAACACAAAATTTAATGACATGCAGTGGCAATGGGCAAGAGCAGGTTGGCTGGCTCTGAGTTTGTTGTCCATCCATCCATCCATCCATCCAAACCTTTCTCAAGTGGGAATGGAGCCAGATGTCATAGACATCTGGACATGTACACCGTGGACATGTCACCAGTTTATAGAATATCTAACACAGAGACAATCCACCATTTACACTGATATTCACACCTATGGCCAATTGAGAATTACCATTTAACCTAAAA
Organism: Pundamilia nyererei; assembly: GCF_000239375.1. Classification (NCBI taxonomy): domain Eukaryota; kingdom Metazoa; phylum Chordata; class Actinopteri; order Cichliformes; family Cichlidae; genus Pundamilia; species Pundamilia nyererei. The sequence continues at coordinate 393,124 of NW_005187709.1, read as the reverse complement.
AAGGATATAGAGAGCCTCTGGAACATGCAAATTTCACCCACAAAGGTCCCAGCCAGCTGTGGTGACAGTGCTAACCATTCCACTGTGCCACTTGTCACTTTATTAAAAGAAGAAATCAAAAACATAATATATTAAAAAGAAGAACTAAGTTCAAATGACATAATTTGCTCAACAGTCCGGCATTTCATGTTTATTCATAATCTAATTTATTCAAATGGGGTTAACAGATAAAGTGCACTGTGGCCAATTTACTCCCCACAACCAATAAATAGTAGGTACCATCTAAACAGACCAAGATTTTCTTTGGTTTCGCTAACGCCCTACAATAAAATGTTTAAGGGTGAAGTACCTCTTTTGACTCCCTGCATATTTATGTGAATTCTTTTGTGTAGTGCAATCTGAAATTTTTCTGTGTGACTGACTAGCTCTTGAACTTAATCATTGTTTGGAAAGACCTGAACAGAGTGCAGTAAATTGCACCAAACTGTAATAGTGCAACAAGCGAGGTAGGTGACCTATTGTTGTTTTGTCCACATAAAACTCATGAAAAGCCTTTAAATGATCATTATGCTCTAAAACACCATTTGAAATATAAGTGGATTTTGTGATAGGGGCCTACTGCACAATTTTCAGGAAATTCTGTCTTTGTTTCAGTCTCTCGTTTGTTTAAGACAAATGAAACCATTCTGATATATTTTTCAAGGAAAGCGTACTTCACCTTTGAATGTATTATACTGCTCATTCTGTTGAAAGTGAGTGTATTTGTACTAAGTACCATTGAAACTGTACTGTGATATCTCTGGAGCTTAACAGCTTCTAAAAGCTATGGAAGCTAGCAGCTGTATATAGTACAATACCTAAACACATACCTCAACAATGCTTTGGTCACTTTGCTGTTACCATCATCCCCATTAGATCCTCGTCAGTGCTCTTTGTTTCCCCTCCTGCATTTTTCACTATTAATGTTTTACCTTATTGCACACCTCTTTCGCATCTGGCCACAGGTGAGAACAGAGATGTTTCTAACAGAACTGAGTCACACAGTAATTCAATCATTTAAAATAAAAATAATTGAAATGGTGGCTTACAGCAGCGGTCCCCAACCCCCGGGCCACGGACCGGTACTGGGCCGCGAGAGTTGAGGCTCGAGTGTGAAATTTATGGTTTTCAGGGTTTTTATTGGCTTTTATCGTTGCTATTTTTTTTTTATCATTTTTATCATTACTTCGGTTTCCCTGGGTCCTTTCCTGTGTGTTATTAATAAATCCTCTTTCTTTTGGTACCGGTACTGGTTTTATTTTGTTGTATTTATCCGTGAAACCTTAGAAACCATCCCATGAAAACATTGTCGGATATAAACCGGTCCGTAGAAAAGGTTAGGGACCGTTGGCTTACAGTAAGATGGTTATGGGTTTAAACTCTGGCAGAGTCTTGTGTAGAGGTTAGCTTATTTTTTCTACTTGAGAAAAAGAGAAGAATACGTTTCACTTCCTGATTGAATAAAAGTTTTTAAAAGTTTACATTTATAATCCTGTTTGTCTGGTGGTAGTGGTAGTAGTAGTCTGGTAGTACATCAAGAAACTTTTAAATACATGAAGCAGTCACAGTTATAGGATTAGGCTGCTAAGAGCCACTCAGTTATTAAAACTGGATAATAGCCTTGTAAAACCAAGGTTATGTCAATGATATACACCAGAGGCAACAGCCACAAAAAGATAGTACTGAGCAGAGCAGAACGCTCAGCACTGAAGAAGGTACCACTGATCCTGGACACCGAGGGCCAGATTTACTAAGCAGGGCAATTTACTGCGAGGTTGCAATAGCAAAAATGGACTGGTGGGAGTGAAACTCTCTGTGGGCAATCTACCTACAGTGGGGCAAAAAAGTATTTAGTCAGCCACCGATTGTGCAAGTTCCCCCACTTAAAATGATGACAGAGGTCAGTAATTTGCACCAGAGGTACA
>NW_005187709.1:388062-389814 GCF_000239375.1 Pundamilia nyererei | reverse complement strand
TACCTCTGGTGCAAATTACTGACCTCTGTCATCATTTTAGGTGGGGGAACTTGCACAATCGGTGGCTGACTAAATACTTTTTTGCCCCACTGTATATTGTGCTAACTTATAAACAATGAAATTCTACAAAGCGGAATGCAGAAAAGAGCAGTACAGATGAGGAAATTTATCAATTAAAAATACTGTTCCTCAGAAGCAGCATGGGCATGCTTTTTATATAAGGAAAGTACGAGATTGATCCAGAGAAGGCATGCATTTTTCCAAACTGTATTAATAATAAAACCGAAAACACCTGTGATCTGCTGGCCCATATGATGAGCAGAAGAGTAAAAATGTATTTTTACCATCAGATCCTGACCCATACTTGTATAAATTGAGTTAATGTGCCTCACCTGTAAATGTAAACATTGCTCTTTTTTTGTTTCCTAAACATTTTACAAGAAACAGTTCCCATACTAAGGAGTTGTTGCAAAACTACACAGTTCTGACAACTCTAGAATTTTGAGTTGTCTTAATTATAGACTAATTTCTCTGTACAAACAAAAATGTGACTGTAGTCCACTGTGTACTCACTGTGAAAAGTATTTTAGCTGTCTGGCTTACCCAATACCTAATCCATTTTTGTGACATACTAAAGATCAGAGATGTGTTGGACTTGGCCTTAAACTGAATGAATGGTTGAGGACTGAGTGAAGAGTTACAGGACGTAACCAAAACCTTGGCACTGCACTCACAGCTTGGAGCAGTCCATCTGTGCCAATTATGCACTCGCCCTGATAACATCTTCCCTCCCTGGAATTCCAATTAAATGAACACTCCAAGCAGCAAATATCGCAGACACATCAGGCGCAAAATAGGACTTTTTTTTTTTGTTGTTGTTTTTTGTTTTTCAAATTTTGCAGTGAATTGCATGTTGTGAACCTTAGTAAATCTTATTTGTGTGACTCATTTAAATACTCCTGGACCCAAAATGCTGTACTTTGATGGGAAAACTCCAACAAATATATGAGAAATAAAGAAAAAAATAAAACCACCTGTGTTCACATCTTTCAGTTGAAAAACTGATGCTGCAACTCCTTAATAGATCCCAACAGTAGCTTTTAATGTCAAAAGAGAAGCAGGGCCAGCAGATCACAAGAAAAAAGACAAGGCTATATATACAAATTTTTCTAATCTTGCGCTGGATAAAAAACAGCTTGCACCATTGCTAATTCTGTGACATAGAATGGCCACTTCAAAGGAGTGATTAATAAGTGAGTTACCATAAGTCATTAACAGAGTCTTACTTGCTACCAAGTAAGACAGGCAACTGGCCAATGGGGGACACCTGACAAGCTTTAAACTACAGGAGTGGCAATCTGGTAAGTATCAGTGATAGTAGGAGCCCTGACTTTCCTAAGGAGGCACCACCTGGCTGCTTTCCTTGCAAGTGATGTCCATGATTCTTTCCGACAACAACAGAAGCCACTTGATAAAAAATGAAGAGAAGTTATCCTCCTGGAAGTGAAGAAAAAAATCAAACAAATAGAAGAGGAGTAAAAAGCAAGTTATTAATGAGTTGAACGATTAGCCTGCGGTTAAATAGAATGCTAAATGCTGGAAGCACATGCTGCTTCCTGACGGACAGGAAGCAGCATGTGAGGCTGGGAAAGAATGTCTCGGACTCCCGGACCATCAGCACCGGCTCCCCTCAGGGCTGTGTTCTTTCTCCTCTGCTCTTCTCCCTGTACACCAACTGCTGCACCTCCACCC
>NW_005187709.1:385590-387274 GCF_000239375.1 Pundamilia nyererei | reverse complement strand
ATGTATATATCATGTATATATCTATCCACTTAGCACTTTAAATTCTTATTCTTATTTTATATTTTTATGACAGTATGTTGCACTGAAGCACCGCAGCAATTTCCTAATGTTGTAAACCTGCTCAACATCTGGCAATAAACCCTTTCTGATTCTGATTCTGATTCTAAATAGCTCAATGCTCCTACCTTACTCTAGCTTTAACTGTGCGAGAGAGAATTTGAAAAGTGTAACTTTCGCTGGCATCACATCATTTCTCTTATTTAGTTTTTTATTTAACTTTTTTGTGTTTAACTTAGTTATGTTTGTTTAACTTTTGTGTAGTTTAACTTGGCTAACAGAGCAACCTAGTGTTTTCAGCTCCATTAGCTGTGAGGTGACAAAGCCAAATGTGCATGGTTGCAAATCAGTTGACCTGTTAGCATGGAGAGACTGTAAAAGCTAATAGTTAAAGTATAAAGACTTAAAAACCAATTATCTTGGTCTTGAGCATTGTTACTGAAATAAACATGGTCTCTGGCAAAAGCCATGTTTTTGCCTGTTGTTTTGTAGGACACTGTCGGGGAATATCAGCTTACTTAGCATAGCAGTAATTAGGATAGTAAAAATTACAGGGTAGAAAATGGTGACGTGAAGTGGTTAGAGGAGCGCCAATGAGGGTTGCCAACTGTCCTGTTTCAGCCGGGACATCTGATATAATGAGCAAAATTGTTTCGCCCCTTATTCTACCTTAAATGTCCTGTATATTGACTGTTACCTGCAATGCCACTTTCTGACCAACCGATGGCTGTCTTACAAATGCCAAATCTGATTTGACCGCAACTGTATCAGACGAATCTGCGCCGCATAATCAGAAGACAAACAGGTATGGATAAACCTGCTAAAAAGAAAGGACTGTGCAGCTACAACAAACAATAGAAAGAAAAACATGCCTGGGTTAAACCTGTCAGCTATAATTTTTAAAATATCCTTTAATTTCTTTCTTTTTTTTTGCTTATTTTTCAAAGGAAGTACCCATGTGGTTTCTGTTATCATTTATTGTATTTTTCTTTATTGTTTCAGATGAAGTGTTGATTAAACTGAATACCATCATTTTACTTATTATAAAAATGCCCAGCTGGCTTTGCATTGTGCTTATGGCACACTGGAGTGTTCCTTATTAGTTCAAAACTTGATACTCTAGCCCCAACAGGCTTTACAACTGACACTGGTCATTAGGCAACATCTTTGCAAACAATAAACCTCTAGAAGATGCTTTGACTTGGCCCCACCAAAGTGTATTTTTAACTTAGTCTCACTCTTCTCAAATATTATACTGCATCTTCACTTCTTCTCCTCACTGGTTTCTTTCAGCAGGGTGCTGAATATATCACAATGCAAAATGCTGGGGGACTCAAAAGAGGACTAGAGAAAAGATGGGATCACACAGTCATAAAGAGAGAAAAATAGACATTCCTTTCTTTCTCCTCCTCTTTGGGACTGTCACTGTGGTGAATCATTCACCATCACAGCTTTGATAAGAGGCAGAGGTACAGAGATAGTGAAAGTGAAAAAGAGAGATGGGGCAATGAAATATTCCCTTAAGCAAAACACTTTTTATACTTGTTATCAGAGGCGGAGCCAGACATTTGAAACACCCGGGGCATAGCCCTAAAAGGTAGTATGGATGTGGGATTTTTTTTTTTTT
>NW_005187709.1:382598-383730 GCF_000239375.1 Pundamilia nyererei | reverse complement strand
GGGCTTAAGCCCAGTAAGCCACCCCCAGGCTCCGCCCCTGCTTGTTATAGAAATTCGTGTTTTTGGGGGGGGTTTGGGTTTTTTTTGGAGAATGTAGACTGATTACCTGATGAGACACACAGAAGGAAGAAAGAGCAATCCAATTACCAAAACTCAAGTGCCTGTAAAAACCCAACTCAGTGCCAGAGACAGTCGACTTTCAGAAGTCAAATGACTTTCATGCTGTTGGCTTGCTGCTTATCAGGCTTTCAGAATAAGGATAACTTAGTCTCTGTGATAAAAAAAAACAGTTTTTTATAGCAGGTGAGTTCAACTAATTATAGAGGAACTAAAACACTCGTCCACTGTAAGAAGGAAATGATACGTAGTTTCTCTGTGCTTTTGTAAAAAAAATTAAAAATGAAAAAAAAAAACTGATTACAGTCTTGGCTTTTATCTTTATGGACAGTGTAACTCTGCAAAGAACAAACAGCTACTATTTTTGGTACCTTAAGAGGTTTTTGTTTGTTGTCAGTGAATACAATAACAAAAAAAAAAACTGTCATGAGGTACAGAAACAAACAGTAAACAGCTGAGAAAAATTCTGGTCTTCTGTGTGAGTGCTGTGTTGTCCCACAGAGCTTTCAGAAAACTATTTAAATTACCTCACCGGACCACGTTTCTACACTGACTGGCATGATCCTTAATGAACAAGGAGGTTTTAGGCATTCAGCTTTATGTCATGTGTAATAGCTAGAGATGGCACGATACCACTTTTTTATGTCCGATACCGATACCGATATCATAAATTTGGATATCTGCCGATACCGATATGAATCCGATATAGTGTTTTTTAATCAACAAAACTGTTTTTTTTTAATATCTTGCTGAATTTTGTATAAGTTCATACTCAAGTTTAAAACAACAACTACACTAAAGCTATTCTGTTATACCTGTATGCAAAAAAAAATGTTTCATAGTTCAGCAATACTGATCAATCAAATAAACTTAAACCTACACCATCCTCCCTATTCTGGTATTTTAAAGAGTACTTAGCGTAAATATTAAGCAACCTAACTAATAGGGTTCCAACTCCCAGCAACAACAAAAAGAAATAAATAAAAAATAGGGAACCACCCCTCACGCTCCACCT
>NW_005187709.1:376038-381782 GCF_000239375.1 Pundamilia nyererei | reverse complement strand
GTGATATTTAATGGATCGGATTACATTTTTTATTTTTCTCCGATATCCGATCCAGTAATTTAGGTCAGTATCGGACCGATACCGATACGTAATATCGGATCGGTCCATCTCTAGTAATAGCACTGCAAAGATCACTGTACAACAAAGCTTCTTAGAGCATATTGTTTTAATTTCGCAGTGGAAATGTCATTGTGAAAACATGTTTTAATAACTTTTATCCTTTTTGGAATAAAACCTGGTACATCTTGTGGTTTCTTTTAACAAGGAAGTACACATTAATTAACTAAGTTGGCGTGAATGATAAACATACAAGCACAAGTCTCACACAAGAGAGCAGCGCTACATCTAGAGTCCCATCTGTGGTCCATTGAGGAAGCAGTTTGAAAACTAAGATTGATGCAGAATGTTTAAAGAGTGTTGCAATATTCCACAATGAAATACTGAATTCTACCAGTACGAGTGAATGCTGTGACTAAACAAATACCTTTTAATTTCAGTGCAATTGTGCTTTTTTTTTACTTGGAACAGCTTAATGCTTGTTTAATTTTGTGCTGGCACGCAAAAGAGCAAAACGAACTTAACAAAAAACAAGCCGTTTATTCGAGGCCAGTGAAATAGTACAAAACAAAAGGGCAAGGGTGAAACTAAGCTATAACTTAAACTGGGTGATCTAACGCTAACATAAAAATCCTGGAACATTAACATGAACGTGGAAACCTGGCATGAAAAACCTGAAATGTGAAGATTTGACATGAATACATGAAATCCCTGGAAACATGACATAGACGTAGTAATAAGCAGGCTAAGCAGATGACGAGACAAGGAATGAATGAAAACTCAGAGGCTAAATACAGACAGGAGGTGATCAGGGGAAGTGAAAACACATTGGGAAACACGAGGTGAAGACAGAAGGGGAATCTAATAAACAATCAACTATAACTGGGAAACCTAGGAGCTTAAGATAAATTAGACTTAAACATAAACAACAAACATCAAAATATAAGAAAACTCAAAACAGTGGGTCAAATGACCTAGGACTGTGACAGGGGAGGTGTGAAAAGATGCAGGCATATTGATCAGGGAAGTATGATAGTGATCTTAGGAGTAAGAATGGGGGTTTTCAGAACACCCCAATTTTTCCAGTTATTTATTGCAATTCTAGCCGTTCAAGCACAATGAATAGCTTGAAGTGGTACAAAGGTAAGTGGTGAACTGCCATAGGTTAAAAACAGGTAAGGCTACCCAAAACTTAAAAATAATGTACATTTCAGAATTATACAGAAAGTCTTTTTTCAAGGAACACACAATAGGTTAACAATTTAAAGCTGTTCTGCAGCAATGTAGGTTGATTGAGCATTGGAAGCTGGCGTTACTGATTCCTACAGGTGTTCCAACTTTTCTGGTTACTTACAACTCCCTCTGTCTGTATAAAAGCAGTGTTGGAACACACTGTGGTATCATGCTCTCGTGAGCAACAGCTGAACAGTGTTGTGCTGCAAAAAATAGTGTGTTACTACAAAAATGTGAGAAAAAGGCAATTAACAATGGAAGAGAGACAGACCATGATAACACTCAAAAATGTAGTTCTTTCCTACAGAGGAATTAAAAAGAAAGTCAAGGTGTCAGTGAGTACAGTTTCCTTAACTATCAAAAGGCACTCAGAAACTGGGGCAAACTCTGACAGGAAGAGGTCTGGCAGACCCAAAGCTACAACTGAATCAGAGGGCAAGTTTCTGAGAGTTGACAGCTAGTGTTATAGGTGGCTCACAGGACAACCACTTCAAGCACAGCTTAATAGTGGTCGTAGTAAGCAAGCCTCAGTTTCAACTGTGAAGAGAAGACTTCGAGCTGCAGGTTTGACAGGACAAGTTACTGCAAGAAAGCCATTGCTAAGGCATCAGAATAAGACAAAGGGGCTTGCCCTGGCCATGAAACACCATCACTGGACTACTGAAGACTGGAAGAAGGTATTATGGATTGATGAATCAAAATTTGAAATCTTTGGTTCATCATGCAGGATCTTTGTAGACTGTCTAGTAGGCAAAAAAGATGGTTCCAAATATAAGTCTAAGCATGTCAGAACTACCTTAGGAAAAAAGAACAAGATGAAAACAGACTTAAACCCATCGAGTGTAGAGTGAAAGCAAAGCAACTTACAAGTGCAACACACTTATGGGAACTTCTGGAACAGATATGGGAAAAACTTTCTGAAGAATACATTTTTTCAATAAAAAACTGGAAAAGTCGGGGTGTTCTAAAACATTTGACTGGTAATGTATGGTGGTAAAACTGAGGCCTATCCTGCATCCAAACATACACCATTCCCACATAAGAGTGGAAAACTGATTCAATGACTTATTTGATTGAATTGTACTGGTACTTGTTTTTACCAGTAAAATGTCTTTAAATAGTAACTGGTAGCGTGAATATGCAATCAAAAAAAGTCAATAAAAAAAGGAAAAAATAGTTTAAATAGTCACTACTTCTTATTTTAACCACAGTGTTTAACATATCTATTTGAGTTACATGAAGTACACAGTGATAATGGCATTTGTTTCTTTCTCGCTTTTCAGCTTTCTAAATCTTGATGAATGCTTTTTTTAATAAATGAAAAATTTCTGTTAAATAAAGATGAGATACTTACGTGGTTAGACTTCTTTGCCAGACAGTTTAAGTTTATCTCTTCTTGCTTCTGGCTCCCCCATTCCTTCTCTCAATCACTCACTCTGTCTTTTCCAGCAGCTTGGCTGTCCCCTGCCTGAACCTCTTCTGTTTAATATGAGCGCATATGTGTGTGTGCAAGCAAAGAGGGTGAGTTAGGTTTGCATACATGTGAAGTGAATTATTAGAGTCTAAGTGAGAACACTTTGTCTGCACAAAAGCACTGGAAAAAGTTTTCTTACTTCAAACATAAGTCAGTGGAGTAACTATTTACAGTAACTGTCCTTTTTGTGTGATTTACACAAGGTCATAGTCGCAGCCTGTATCAAAAGATATATATGACATCTGGGGAGTGCTAGTGGCGTCTCATGTTGGACTCAGCATAAAGTGCATGCAACATTGACTTCTAACACGGGATTAGACATAGGGATACATAAATAGATAGATACTGTAACACATGTCTGATGTGCTGGAAATGTACTATTTTTTTCTTCAATTTCATTTGATATACATGACAATAGTATTACAAACATGGGATTTTGATAACCCAATGGTTATCAAAAATTCTGTTTTGGCACACTTGTGTATTGTTTTCTAGGGTTCATTTTTCAATATTTCACTTTTTTTTAGCCTGAGAATGATAATTAATAATAAAAAGTGCTTAAAAAAGTGAGATTAGATAGAATAATAATTAATCAATTATATATCATCTTATTCAGCAGTAAAACATTTATTTATTCAAACAAAACAAAAAAACAGCAGTAATGCAAAGCTGTGGTTTCATGTTTTGTTCTAATGTTATAATCGCATTGGTTAAGATAATATTTTACAAACTCTGAACTGTGAACAGTCTCCTTGATGTCTTGCAACATATCTCTTAAATAAAGAATTATAAAACTATGATAAATATCTTGCCTAACTGCTGTCCTTGGGATCGCTGCCGATATCTACAATAGTAATGAAGCTTTAATTTTTCAAAGTGAAAAGCACTCATTTTGAACTTAAACTGTATTTTATATTTCATATAATAATTTAAAATTTCAGCTCTCAGTAAGTGAGTAAAAAGTTCTGTGCAGCCTTTTTTAGAACTCATTTTTTTGGCTCTTGGCTCCCAGAGCTTCAGATGTAAGTTAGGCTTTACTTACTGCTTGCATATAATGTAATAATATGCCATATTTGCATTCACCTTGGCCCTTTCTGGTATCAGTGGTGACAGTGATGGATTTTGTTTGTTTCTGGATCTCACTTCCAGATTTTGAAAGATAATTTTTTGTTTGTTTACAGCTGCCTACAAATGCCTTATAAAAGACCATCAGCCTCTCCACTCCTTTGGAACCATGTGTATTTTAATCATTTAAACCAATCTATTTTATTGATGGTTTCTTCTTTCTTTACCTAAAGTACAGGCTATTTTTAGTAACCATAAGTTTTAAAATATCCCAGTCCACATTAGGGATAGAGAAATGTAGTGCAAAGAAATTTGGAACAAATTCTTACTAAATGAATTTAGAAATGTATTTTTTTGTATTCTTAGATACATATACATTTATTATTTTTTCAAATATAATTGTGGCACACCAATTGCATTGCATGCAGTGTTACATGTACACATTGAATTAACTTGTCTTCTTATGACATAATCATATTTAGTAATTCCTCAGCATTTGGAAAGCTTTTGTGCAAGACATGCCATCTGGATGCCCCAATTCATAAGGCCCTGATCATATCCTTGCAGTAAGTCCCCACAGATATATTTGATCCAACGCCAGCTAGTGACTTTCTCTGCAGCTTCTATAATGCATCTTAGGGCCTTTAACTTTGAAACCCTGGCAATCGTCAATACAGGCAGTTCCAACAGCCTGCCTCAGCTGTTTGAGCTACCAGTTGTTGCTGGACACAAAAAAATATTACCAATATCTGTGGAAGTTAGGCATATATTTCAGACATATATTCTCCAAACACTATTGTTGTATGCCTGATTGTGATGTGCCTGACTTCTTGTGTATAAGGTGAGAGAAATAATTATTTGATCATTGGCTGAATTTGTAAGTTTGCTCACTTACATAGAAATGAACAGTCTCTAGGTTTTATTCTAGTTCCATATTAATGGAGGGAGACAGAATACCAACTAAAATTCCAGAAAAAAAGCATTACGTAAGTTATACTGTTAATTGATTTGCATGTCATTGAGTGAAATAAGTATTTGATTCCCAAACCAAATTTGATTTGTGATTGGTTTAAAAAAAACACAGCAAAAAGGTATTTGTTGTAGTTGGTCACCAGGTTTGCACACATCTCAGGAGGAATTCTGACAGAAATGCTACAAATTGTTTACGTTTGTTGGCCACCACTCAACTCAAAGCTTCCGCTAACTAGATGGCTTTTCTACATGACGCAGTCACACTTGTCGTGTCACACATAAGTTGATGAATGGAAGACTGCTTTTAATACACATCTTGGCCATTTTGAATATCTGGTCATGCTGTTTCGACTCATCGAACCCCCGCTATGTTTCAGGCCTCCATGAACGACATCATAAGACACTTCATGAACCACTTTGTTTTTGTGTATATGGATGTTATCCTCATCTTTTCCAAGTCATGTCAGAACATGAGAAACATGTCTGTCAAGTTTTGCAGTATCTGGTGGAGAATTGCCTCTATGTTAAAGGCGAAAAAATGTGTGTTTCATATCCAGTCTGTTACTTTTCTTGGATTAGTTGTGGAGAAAAGTCACCTGTGGGGAGACCCAGGCAAGATCAAGGCTGTGGTGACCAGAGCCCCTGAATGGAGAACAGCTCCAAAGGTTTCTAGGATTTGCTAACTTCTATTGACTTTTTATCAGTGACTTCAGTAGTTTTCTGTAGTGCACCTCTGCTCATCAGGCTTTTGACATGCTGAAGTTCTTGAAGCTCTTGTGTGTGAGCAGTTAAAGGAGTTTTTGCACACCAATGCCATTTTATCTGAATATCAATCAGGCTTTAGGAAGAATCACAGTACTATCACAGCTGCAATTAGAGTGGTAAATGATATTACTATTGCACTTGATAAAAAACAACACTGTGCATCCCTTTTTATTGATTT
>NW_005187709.1:364878-374857 GCF_000239375.1 Pundamilia nyererei | reverse complement strand
CATCTGCTGCTGCCTATCTTGGCCAGGTCTCCCTTGAAAAAGAGGTTTTTAATCTCAATGGGTTCTTCCTGGTTAAATAAAGGTTAATAAATAAAATAAATAAAACATCGCTTTGCCTCAGCACTCATCCAGGTCCAGGTGACCTCTCCAAGCCACTCATAGGGAGGTGGATGTTAAACTCTACCCATGTGCCTTTTTCTCGCATTGTCTTTCTCAAGCAGAAAGAAATTATGACATGGAGCTTTTCGTCATCAGGCAGAAAGGGAAGGCACATACACTGGTGATATGGATGGACCACAAAAACCTCGTTTATTGGCAAATAGCTAAGTGGCTGAATGCCCATCAGGTGCGTCTTCACAGGTTTTATTGACAATTTCTCCAAGGCTGCTCATTTTGTCGCTCTCACTAAACTCCTCACTGCCTTAGAAACAGCTCAGTTACATACCAGCTCAGTTACTTACCGACCACGTTTTCCACCTTCCCTGAAGATATTGTAGCTGATTAGGGGTCCCTAATTCACACTTGAATCTGGAAGGAGTTTTGTACGGAACTAGAGGCCATTGATCCATTTGAGATCCAGTCCATAATTAACGCTGTGTCTGTTCGTTTAAATGTAACTAGCAATGTTGGAATTCAGAATTATTTTCATGTCTCCCAGCTCAAGCCAGTCTAGACTGTTAAATGACAAGTCAATGCTACCCCGGCTCATGCAAAAGGTAAAACTTGGTAGTATCTCGTCAAGGTAAAGGAAACTAATCATTGTGATTTGTTGTGCCCAGGAAACTGTGGAGCGTGTTGGAGCGAGCTTTTGATTGAGATTTTGTAAATATTTCTGTGGGAGCTTTGGAGAGTGTGTGTTGAAGAAGGATTCTCTTCACTGGGAGCTGGGATTATTGTCACAGAGTAATCAACGACTTACTGAAACTGTTTGCACCTTGTTTTTTTTTCACTGTAAAGAAACTCTCTGTTACCATTTAGGAAGTCCTGCGATTGGATCCTGTTTCTTGCCACTCAACAGACTTAACACTAAATGCACTTACAAACACCTACAAATGCTCAAAGAAACTGCATACACAAGCTTTTGAACAGCAAAGGTTTCATCTCAAATTGTCTGGTTAAATGCCTTTTACTCAGACATATCCACACAGCCAGATGGGTTTTTAGGTCAATCTTGTGCCTGCAGCAGAGCACAGGGAGTGATGTCATCTCAACCTGTTGCTATGATGTCTCCTGGCATTCCCATAAAACCTGTTGACTGACCTTTATCATGAGTGTTTAATGAATGGTGAAGTTCACAGATAGGATGGCTCTGTTCAGTCATCTGAAAGAGATCCATAGTCCACAACAATAACATGTATTGCCCATGATTTTATTCAAGAGGAGGCAAACAAGCTAGATTCAAGCATGATAAGTTCTTTTCTGTTTCCCTTTTATTTTTATTTTGAAAAACATGAGAAAATGGCAACTCATTCTTCTTCTCATTATTATTATTGTTGTTGTTCTTGGTGTTGTTATTGTTGTGGTCTTTCTGCCATCTGCCAATTTTATCTTGATTCATTAATACTGACAGCAGAATTCACATTGACTCTCAGCGCCACATTTTCCAAAATATGTCCTCTCCTCATTAGCTTTGCAGCTTAGTCACATCTTTTCATGAAGAGAGGAGTGGGTGGGGGAATAGTCTCCTGTCAGAATCGGGTGGCATCATTAGCAGCTATAGTCTGGAGAAATGGTGAAAGAAATTAAAGAGTGGAGGGTCGTTACTGGTATTGGTCAGCAGTGATAATTTCTCTTGAGAGTCTGTGTGAGCAGTCATAGTAATGCCTCATTCCGCTTGAGAGCATGCATTTTATGTATGTCATAGTGAATCTGAGAAAATGTTTGGACGCAAAGAGTTTAGCCCACTGCTGCCTGCCTGAAGTCACCTCTACTAACTGAAATGTACCTTGCCAGCATGTGCTGCTGTTGCCTTATATTTTAGCAGTTTTAAGGAAATTATCTAACAAATGTGGCTTGCTGCGTCAAACCCACCCAAGAGGTTTGTGGTTCAGTTTTGATTAGTGAAATTCTACAACCCCACACTCCAAATATGGTAGTCTGTGGCTCTACAAACACAACACTGAGACTTCAAAATATGCAGTACAGAGCTAATGCATGAAATCACAGTGCCTGCTTTCATCATTTATTTACAGTAATTAGGTTTGATATGGATCTCAATTTATTTGAGACAGACCCAGAAAAGCTGATACGTATTTCCTTATGACTGCCTTTTTCATGTACTCAAACACTATTCATTTTCCATTATGTATAAGTTAAAAAGTCTAAATTTGAATCGCATTTAAGTCACTTCCCTGTTGCCCTTGCCTTGGCTCATTGTCTTGCTGGAAGACCACCAAAGTATTTTCACTGCCCTCCCTAGGGGAAGGAAGTTATTATCCAAGATTTTCCAGTATATGGTCCCAACCACCTTTCCTGTACCAATGGCAGAAACACACCCCAAAGCATTATGATTCCACTATGGTGAGCCTGAACATGGACTTTTTTTAAAGGAGTACTTTGCAGGCAATATATGATTTTAAACTATAATGTGCTACCAGTTGTCTTCTTACTGTGGTTGTTTCTGATCCCAGCTGCTTTGAGATCATTAGTACCGGGGTTATCCCGCACTCTTCTTCTAATCATTAATGCTGCACAAGGTGAAATCTTGTGTTTCCTCTTTCCACCTCCTTTCATAAAAGGACCCCAATCCCACAACACTTAACTCCGTCCAACACTCCCGACTTGAGCGAGTGCAGTTTGTTTCATGCACATCAAAATTAAAAGCATGCATTAGTCAAAGTACAACACAAAAAATGAAGCCAATCAAATGTGTACCATGGAGCTTCCCTCAGTTTTTCCACTGAGTGCTACAATTTGTAACAATTATAGTCTGCTTGTTTCTTTGTAAGCAGTTTAAATTAGGACTTAAGGATTCAAATAATTATTTCCCTAACTGCAAGTATAGCATGGATGCTTACTTGAAATGACTGAAAATGAAATGATGCCAGAATAAATTAAAAGTAAATGAAAGCGATTAAAAGTAAATTTAAAGTTGGGTTTATATTTTTGTTTCATACAATAAAATGTTTTTCCCCTTCATTTTGCTCCTTCCTAGTGCATTGAGGCAGCTGTTGTTGTGATTTGACATTATATACATAAAATTGAAAATTGAAACTTGTATAAAATGACTTTTTTTATAATAAGCTCACCTTTCAAATATGTAGGTTAAGTGAGAGCATTTATTATTGTCTTCCTAACCTGTCTTGTCATCTCGTAATAAGAAAAGAGAACTTTCTTTAGTGATATATAAAATACTTCTAGTAATCAGTCTTTAATTGGATTTGAGAACTGATGAGCTGAGAGAATGTGGTAAGGTGTAATTAAAATAGATTTTGAAGTTTTAAAATATTAATACAACCTTGCAGATAAAATAAAACTAAAATATGTAAGGAGAAACTGGACTGATTTTCTATTAAAAAATATGAAAAAGGGATTTATGAAAATTATCTCGTGCACGTGCACTCCGCACCTCTTTTATCTATTTTATGATTTTAATGTCATAAATAAATGAAGTATATTATAATCTGTCCTTTGGTTGATGAGGGACTATTACTTTAGTGCTGAATTGCAGAACTGTCAGCCTGAACTTAAAAGGAGCTGATCTGAAGGTGAATTAACGTGATTCACCATTTAGAGACGGCTGGAGCTTCTGATCCCAAGTGTGACAGAAGGTGTTCAGGCGGTGACCTTTCACCTCCCTTAAAACATGTGACTGGGAACACAGAATTGATTACTCATAGTCACAACATTTCTGCTGCTTACAGGATGGACAGGGATCAAAATGCAATGCGAAGGAAAAAGGAAAAAGGCTTTGAGACAAGAGCCTAAAGGATCTGCACCTTGGCAGAGTTTATGCTAAATCCGCATAGCTGAAGCTGAGCAAGTTAGCAGTACAGCTATCTTTTTCTTACCTCTTAAGTAACCTCTTAACAGCACCTTTAGTAACTTTGAGGTAAAAAAAAAAAAAGAAAAGAAAAGAAAAACAAAATTCACATGTATTTATTTTTTGTTGATCGAAACTATGTTGATACTAACTATTGTTGACAGTACAGTACATATGACCTAGCTGCCTATTTTGCTTCAGTTATCAAAATTGTCACTGAACTGCAGCTGCGTAACTTCCCCCCTTCTGCTTTCTGGGCCATCTTCACTATTGCTATCCAATAAAAAAGGGAAAAAATCATATTTAAAAACTATGCAGGAGGTATTAATTCAAATCAAATCAAATCACTTTTATTGTCACATCACATGTGCAGGTACATTGGTACAGTGCATGTGAGTGAAATTCTTGTGTGCGAGCTTCACAAGCAACAGAGTTGTGCAAAATACAATAACGTAAACAAGCAAAATACAAGAATGGCTACATCTGAAACTAATAAATATATGTACAACATATAATAGTATATGCATTTCTGGATGTGTATGCAAAATATTTTTCTACGTGTGTGTGTGTATACATATTTTACAAATTAAATAGAGTAAACAATAAATAAAATATATAAAAATATACAGAGTTGAGACATGTGCAAAACAGTGGCATTACTGTACAGTATGGGGTGCATAATGTTGAAGTTCCAGTAGTGAAGCTGAGGTGTCTATGACGTGTTCAGCAGTCTGATGGCCGTATGGAAGAAGCTGTCTCTCAGTCTGCTGGTACGGGACCGGATGCTGCAGAACCTCCTTCCTGAGGGAAGTAGTCTGAACAGTTTATGGCTGGGGTGACTGGAGTCCTTGATGATCCTCCCCGCTTTCCTCAGGCACCGCTTCCTGTAGATGTCTTGGAGGGAGGGAAGCTCACCTCCAATTATCCGTTCAGAGCACCGCACTACTCTCTGGAGAGTTTTGCAGTTGTAGGCGGTGCTGTTGCCATACCAGGTGGTGATGCATCCAGTGAGGATGCTCTCAATGGCACAGTGATAGAAGGTCCTGAGGATGCGGGGGTTCATGCCAAATCTTTTCAGTCTCCTGAGAAAGAAGAGGCGCTGCTGCGCCTTCTTCACTGTTTTGTTTGTGTGTACTGACCACGTAAGCTGAGGAGCCAGATGTACACCAAGGAACCGGAAGCTGCTCACTCTCTCCACAGCAGCGCCGTTGATGGTGATGGGGGTGTGTACTTCTCTGCACCTCCGGAAGTCCACTATCAACTCCTTTGTCTTTGCGACGTTGAGGGTGAGATGGTTGTCTTGACACCAGTGGGTCAGGGCGCTGACCTCCTCCTTGTAATTTAAAAATGTCCTACAACTACAAAGTCACATCAGTCATTTTGTCTGAAATGACCCAAGCAAACATGTATGAGTTTATAAGAGTGACAAAACAAGCATGTTTTACTACCACTGCATTACCTTGTAAACTGGTCAGGCTGTTTTAACTGAAATCTATTATGTGTGCATAGACCTCACAATTCATTACTGAGGTAATTACAGTTTTATCCTTACAGGTAAATACTTTAAAAAAAAATCAGCAGCAAATTCTGCCTTGTAACCAAATGTTTAAAGCTGATAGCTAGCAATTTAACTACTTTTACAACTAGAAGCTTTGCTTAAAGAGATCCGTTTGCTCTCTAGATTGCCAAGCAGGAAGCTTTAACTCAGGGAACCTCATGAAAAAAAGAAAATATAGCCTGTCAAGTATAAAAAAGTCAGAATTTGCCACCACTGAAACCTGTCAATGCATTTCACTGCAGGCTGACCTTTTTTCTAAATCTGTTTCTCCCACACAAGTTACTTCATTCTAGTAGCATAGCACCAGTGCCACCTTCTGTTTGCCTTTTACCTTCTTTTTTTGGCATCGGTTTCCACTTTCTTCATCATGTGTGACAGAGTAAGGACATAGTAGTTCATACTCAGACATACAGACCCCCATTTTTAACCAACTTGACCATTTTCTTCCATCTGTCTTTCAGTCTCTGTTCTGTCTGTTTTCTTGTAGCTGAATATAAACATACACCATAAACCTCTCATGGCATTCATTTCTCCAGATGTGAGTGTAATGAGTTTGAACATCTTCAGCGGGAAATATGTTCTTTGTTTAATGACCCTTACTTAGAGTGACTGGCACAACATGGTATTGTTTATTATTATAATAGTCTTCTTTGTAAACTCTTATGGATTCAATTAAAAAATGTGTTGGTATGAATACATATAATGAGTATATGTCTATAAAAGTTGATAGTTTGAGAGAAAGCAAAAACATGTTCAAGTACAGAAACAAACTGTGTCCGGTGATATATACATCTGCTCCTTCTAAAATGTAAAACAGACAGACACTTTGTTACATTGACTAGTAAATGAAAATAAACAAAACAATGCAGCACAAGCAAAAAAATTTAAAGTACTTGGACTAAAGACACTGGGTTGAATAAAAGCTGAGCACAGAAAACTAGGAATGAAAGGTACGGAAAGGTCAAATGTTATTAAGCAGAGGTAGAGTATGTTTAATGAATGGGATAATTGACAAAAGAAAGAAAAGAGTCCTGTTGGGGTGTATGCACACTCAAAGGCCTTCAGATAGAAAACTCTATTAAAATGCTTTATTAAAACATCAAAAGTCAGTCTTACAATCATCTGCCACTTAATAGAGTAAATTCATTCATCATAGTTAAGACAAGAGAGAGACAGGTGGAGTGTGAAGCTGCAGCAAAAATGGTTAGAGAATGGAATGGAAGAAAGAGAGGAAGAAAAAAAAGAATTTCGGTTTTTAGAGAGCTAAATGAAGCCGTAGAGTGTGGTACAGATGGAGAATGGCTTCAGACACAAGATAATTATTTCCCGGCTGGTGGGATGGAAGGAGCAAAGGCTCCTTCATTAACTGGCTGTTCATTACTGATGGATAGCGGGATGGGCACACATACACAGAAGCATGCAAGCATGCATGCTCACAAGTGTGCATACAAGTGTGCCCTTTCTCCCTCCCAGTGTCCCTCACTCTTATGCAGATGCAAATACATTTAAATTACAAAAAATAAGTAAAAATATTTTCTTAAATGAAAACTAAGTATACTAAAAGTATACTATAAAATATAAATATATTTTTTTCTCCACTGATAAAAATGCATAGGTAAAACTAAAGGTTTTATTTTTTTTATATATTTTATATATTTTTTTAAATGAGCAAGGTCAGGTTAGATATCATCATAGCATGTTTTCCTTTGAATTTAACAGAGAAGCTCAACATTGTGGGAAATACTCTTGCTTTCTTTGTAAAAGTGGATGATAAAATAAAATAAAAAAGAAATTAAACTACAACATCTGATTTAGCTTAACTCAAAGACCAGGAAAAGTTATCGAATTGCCTACCAGCACCTTCGTATAGAACATTGCCAGTTCAGATTTGTTGTTTTTGTGCACCCTAAACAAACTACGGGAATTGTTATTTTGTAAGCCCTGCTTCTCACCTGAGCTGAATCAGACACATGACATATTACACCAGTGTCATTATTTATTTAGCAGAAACTAAATCCAAATGCAGAAGCAGCGTGTGAAGAACTTAGTACACTTTTACTACCTCCATAAAAATTAAGAGAGTAAATAGAAGTCGGGCTAATCAAATGGACTTGATTAATTGACCATTAGCAAGTGTTGCCACTTCCAAACAACAACTTCATCATTCTATGGATGATCTTATATCCTCGTGTTGGTGTTGTTCCCTCATCATCATAATAAATGTTGTTCCAGGTTCAACATTGCAAGTGACCAATCACATTGTTGTGACGTAATACTTTTGCAAGCCAAGCGATTCATTCATTTATGAAATCCAAATGTTGCAAGGAGAATATGCATAATGCTTACCGTTTATTAAAGAACAGTATCCTGAAATGCAAAGAATTCAAATTGCTGGATCGACAGACAGAGGTGGTTTCTCGCAAGTTAAGTAGATTTCTTTTTTAAGGCATTTTTCTGAAGTCGCAGAAGTATTACGTCACAACAATGTGATTGGTCACTTGCAATGTTGAACCTGGAACAACATTTATTATAATGATGTGGGAACAACACCGACATAAGGATATCAGATCGTGCTCATTCTACAGTCAAACAGATTATTCACAAGTGGACTGTGTTAAAGACAGTTGGTGACAGTGGAGACACTGCAAAAAAGACCCAAGTGTTACACATCAGACTCTACAGGTCTCATTTAGTATTTTAACAGTTAAAGTTCATCAGAGTTAAATTAGAACAAGCATGGCTTGTTTTTAAGAAGAGAGAAAGGAGAAAGCTTAAGGTTACAAATGTGCATTTGAAGAAACAACAAAAACCCTACATGAAAACCGTATGGAGACATTTTGCTGTAATCCATGTTTGCAAAAAACCCAGGACAACCACAGTGCATCAACAAAAACACCTTATATCAGCTTTCAAGCATCGGTAGTGACAGGTTGATGCATCCCAAGTACCTGGGCACCTTTCAGTTTGCTCTTTTGTATACCAAAGCATTCTAAAGTCAATTATGAGGCCATCTGCCCGACAGCTAAGCCTTGGCTGAAATTTGATCATGCAACAGGACAATGATTCTAAACACAACAGTATATTTACAACAGAATAGATGAAAAAGAAAAGAATCAATATGTTACAATGACCTAGTCCACAGGTGTCCTGGGTCTGTGACCCAGTGTTTTGTGTTGTTTATTATTAATAGTCTTTGCTTTTGTCTTATTTAGAGTCTCTAGTCTTTGGTTTCAGTGTTATTTAGTGTTCTTAGTCTTCGGGTTTCTGTCTCTGTGTTCCATGTTTGCTCTGTCGCTCCTGTCAGCCATATCCCCTTGTCAACACCGCGCTTCTGTGTTATGTTTCCTGTTTTACTTTGACAGTCTGTGTCTATGTTAATGTTTTCCGTTTTGCTTCCCCTTAGTCTCGTCATTTTTGATTACTCCCAGCTGTGCTCTCCTCCTGTGTGTCCTTCCCTCGTTATCCCTCTGTGTATTTAAGCCCTGTGTCTTCCTCTGTTTGTTGCTGGTTTGTCTGTGTATCATCCATGACATTTCCCATGTTCCATGTGTTTTGTTTCTTTTCACAGGTCTTTAGGTTCTTTTTACTTCTTTCTAGTTTTCTTAGTTTAGTCAAAGTATTCCTGTGTTTTCGTTTATAGTTTTCATCTACCTCAATAAAAGGCACATTTTCAGTTTAAGTCCTCTTCTGTGTCTACATTTGGGTTCCTCTGTCTTCACTCCATACGTCTGCCCCAGCAGACATGACAACAGGTGTTAACTCCAGTCCTTGAGGCCCGGTATCCTGAAACATTTCATTAGCAAGACTATAGAACTTGACTGCATGCTGAGGTGGCAATTCAGCCATTTGAAATATGTTACAGCAGCTCATGAGTGAATAAACATGGTGCAATAAAAGTACTTTTAGAAGTACATTTTCCTAAACCCTTACATTTAGTTACATGCAGAGATGGGCAGTAACGCGTTACTTGTAATGCGTTACTGTAATCCGATTACTTTTTTCAAGTAGCAAGTAAAGTAATGGATTACTATTGCAAAAACGGTAATTAGATTACCGTTACTTTCCCGTAGAAACACTGCGTTACTAAAACCGGGATTTTTTTGCGAGAATGTCTCATGACAGTGAAATAAGCAAGTGCGATGTTAGTGACAACAGCTGTGTGCAGATCAACAATGGATAATATATCCAGTGTGGGAGAGCGTATGAGCATGCAGCGTTTAAAGCGTGGAAGTACTGACCTTACTGACCTTCCATAAAAAGTGACAAAAACATTAGCGTTAGGGGTGCAACGATATTCGTATCGATATTGAACCGTTCGATACAGTGCTTTCGGTTCGGTACGCATATGTATCGAACAATACAATCGAACAATGTAATTTATTTTATCAACTTTCCTTCTGACGATGTTGTCTGTGTTGAGCGCTCAGTGAATCTGCGTT
>NW_005187709.1:350697-363363 GCF_000239375.1 Pundamilia nyererei | reverse complement strand
GTTGCACCCCTAATTAGCGTGCGCTACGACGTAATGGGAAACTCACAGAGAAACTGCCGTATCCTTCCACTGACCGCTGCGGCACACCTGCACCAGGGTAAACCTCCGCCTAACTACTCCTGCTTCACAGGTGAAAATAGAGCAACAGGACCACTAGTCTTTGACTTTATTTATTTTCTGCTTTACTGTTTTACTTGCATCTATTTGAAAGAGTGACTGTAAAAACTCTTATGTATATATATATATATATACTCCTTTATTTATTTATTTATTTAATGTGCTGGAATGTGCAGAAAATAGGTTTAAATATTAAACAAATTTCTTCCAGTCACAGAATGTTGCATATAATTAAATTCTTGCTTGATGCATAAAGTTAAAAGATTAAAACTAATGAAACAAATTTTAAAAAGGGACTTTTCCATTTGATTAAATTTTGTATGATGAATTATGCAGAAAAAGTAGAAATGTGCTGAAAGATCTATTGCTTTATTACCTATTCAGGTTGTAAATCGTGTTTTTAAAAAGTAACTAAGTAATTACTTACTTTTGACAATAAGTAATCAGTAAAGTAACGGGATTACTTTTTTGGGAAGTAATTAGTTACTGATTACTTTTTTCAAGTAACTTGATCAACACTGGTTACATGTATTTAAATTTACTTGTGTAGGGTTAATGGTTGCCACCTCAGCATACAGTCAAGTTCTATATATAGAGTTAAAGTTCTAACTATAGAGTGTTGCTAATGACCTACTAATTTTATTCAGGTGTGTTGCAGCAGGGGCACATGAAAAAGTTTCAGGACACCAGCGCCATCCATCCATCCATCTTCATCCGCTTTATCCGAGGCCGGGTCACAGGGGCAGCAGCCTAAGCAGAGAGTCCCAGACCTCCCTCTCCCCAGACACCAGCGCCAAGGACTAGAATTTGAGACCCCTAGCCTAGTTAAAGTCAACTTGATTGAAATACGCTGGACCTTAAAAGAATCAAAAACAAATACCCACATACATCAGGGAATTAATGCAATATTGTAAAGAACAGTTGGCCAGCGTTCCAGTAACCATGTGAGAGACTGATGAAGTAATGCAAAAAATCATTCCTGCAGGTTATTCCTGCTAAAGGTAGTTCTACAAGCTGAATAACAGGTCAGACCATTTTTTGTCATCAGAATCAGAATACCTTATTAATCCTAAAGGAAACTATTTGGGTTGTTCTGATACATAAAAACTTAGAACTGAATGAGTGTCCTTTCTTTTCATCTTTCAGATCATCAAACACATTTTAAAGTTGAAATTTTAGACAACAATAACCTCAAAATTCCAATCTAGCTGAATTAAAAGACTTCAGTGGGCCAAATTTCATTCCCAATGATGTGAAAGATTCATTGCCAGTTATCACAAATGCTCAACTGCAATCAGTTATAGGCTTGGGGGCAATTAGTTTTTCACATAGGGCTAGCTAGATTTGGATATATTTTGATATATTTCTATTTATTCAGGTAATCTTTGTCTAATATTAAAATTTTTTGATGATCTGAAATATGAAAGTCTGACAAATACACAAAAAATAAGAAATAAGAGAGGGAGCAAATATGTTTTCGCATCACTGTATAAAGCCCAGGGTATTTTTTATTTTTACTCATTCACAAACCCAGCCACCCTATACTTTTAGCCCCAAGAATAATGCAGCATACATTACTCAAACTCTACATTATTTGTATGTCTGCAAAGAATCCACTTCATGTTTTACAATTATAGTGCCTTAAAACAAGGTGATACTATAATCTGATACTATAATCCCACAGATAAGTGGGCACTACGATTAAAGCAGCATTAGGTTCATCAGTTTAAAATGAGATTTGAGGTTTTAAGTTTGAAAGCACGGAGAGTGTTGGGAGGGGGTAAAGCACCCTTGTTTATGCCTCTCATAAAGGGCTTGTCAACTCTGTCAGCCCAGAGGAGAGAAACCAATTTGCAAGCTGACACCTTGTGACACACACGCGCGTGTGGGTGTGTGTGTTTGCATGAAAAATCCCCACAACTTCTTACCTCTTGTGACTTCCTCAAACATATATTACAGACACACATATGTACATTTATGTACATGAGCACATACAAAAAGCCAAAAAACACACATGGCATACTACTACTTGCATGTTGTGCCCAATAAATGTGGCTAAATTCAATACTTAGACCACAAACACATTCACAAACACACAAGCACACTTAGACAAGTTATGAATTTGAATGCAAATGAGTGTCTGGATGATGGTTGCTGCAGGCTGTCCATTTAGAAGAGTCATCACCCTGTTTCCATCCATGACACATGGAGACACCACAGTCACTTCTCATCTTCCTCAGACACCTGAAGATACACGAAGACACACTGAGAAAAAGCTACAGACATTCATAGAAAATCAGAGAGAAAAAATAAATATAATTCAACACAGAAAAAGCTTTTAAAGTCTTGTTTGCATAATTATAAATTTGCATATTTGTATGCGTGTTTCAGTCCTTACCGGTGTGTTTGTGCTGCCAGTTTGCTGTCAGTTTTATAGTATATAAATGCCAAAGGTGAAAGATCATCTTATTATCATACCTACTGACAGTGGCTGCCTATTCAGTGAGAGTTCTGGAATTTGTAATTATGTGTTAAAAAGAAAGACAATGGGACAATGTAAGAGACGACTGTTTCAAGCTTTCTGTTTTGAACTACTGATTACTTTTATTTAATTCTTCTTATATGTCTGTTATATGTGAAGTATGATATTAACTTCAGAGGTCTTGATGTTACTTGCACAACTTCCACGAGGCAACATTGGCCTTTGACTGTTTTTGGTTTGGTACTTTCCTACTGAGAATTTGACAGGGTTAAAAGTAAACTGAGCCTTCTTAATGATGATTTCTTGGTTTCTTGCAGTAAAGTCAGGAAATGACAGAAACTGCACAGACATTCTGGTAAGGCGGGATATTTCATGGATGTTAGAGACTGGCTTTGCTTTAGAGCACAAGACAAGGAAGTGGTTTTCAAGACTTACAGCTTTTGCGACTTACATTTTGTGCCATTTTTTAAAAATTTGTGGGTTTTTTGGGAGTTTTGTCCTAGCTGAAGCATATCTACAAAGGGTTTTGATACAGATGTTAATATAATTAGATCCACTTTGTACAGGTAAAGGCAGAGGCCAGAGGAGTACAACTGAGTTGGTAAAGGAATGGCAGACATGAGGATAAAGTCGATCAATGACATGTGATACAAGAATCGTCAGCTCAGAGAGACCAAAAGAGAGAACACTGCAATAACAACCGGTTAAATACAGTTAGCTACAACCCCACAACTGTGTGCTTTTACAAAGAAGTTCACAATACTAACATGTGATAATAGTCAATACACAATAATAATAGTGGAAGGTAATGTTGTGCAACTAAGAGTAGAGAGGACATTTTGATTTAAGTTGGATATCTTGGTGTCTAAGACTAAGCACAGGATGCACATAGATGCAGTCTAAGTTTTGTGTTAGACTGAGGTGGTATAGAGAAGGCTTGTAGACCCCTTAATTTCCTGCTCAATTTAATTCCACCTAACTTCAATCGCATATGATCCCAAGCTCTGAAGAAGAACTTGAAGGGTGAAACTGTGGCAAAATTGAACCTAGATGAGGTTTGAGTTCAGATTCCTCACAAGTAACACCATTAAGATAAGATAACCTTTATTAGTCCCACGTGTGGGAAATTTGTTTGTTACAGCAGTGGACAGTGCAAAGTTGCATAGAAAAATTAGAGAAAACACTGGAATAATATATCCATAAGATACTGTACACAATAGAATAGAATAAAATAAAAATAAAAATACTATATGCAATCGAATAAAATAGAATACAAATGCTATATACAATACGAGTATAATACAATGATCAAATCAAATTGAGAATTAAATTTAGATCCAGATTCTTTTCAAAAGGTTCTGGAAACATTGTCAATGTTCATAAATTTAATTAAAAAGGACGTGTTTGCTTATGCCCCTAACATTTTTATCTGATATTGCCTTTTGTCAGGTCTGAATGAAGGCAAAACACAGCTTATAAAAAGGAAACTTTGAAAGTGGATACCCACAGTCATCGAAAGGGCACATTCAGATCAAAGCCCTCTATGAACTGTGATTGTCTCTGTGTATCAAGTAGATTGACAGATAATGCATATCTACAAACAGCACTTAAAGAAGACACACACTTATCATTCTCTTTCTTCCTCTGTTTCTCTATATCTTTCAAAGACACAATATATACACACACTTGCATTTGATTTCCCCTTCAAGCTTCAAAGAGTACCTAGAGTGACGATGAGGACAGGGATTAATCTGACAAAGCATCAGAAAGCTGCATTATCCACCTAGATTACAACTCCTTCTGCACAGGGATATTGCTGTGTTTACGTGCATGAGAGTGTCTGTACAGGTGTATGTGCATATGAATGTAGATGTGCAAATGTCTGTGTTAAAAGCTAGGTAGTAAACACAGCCTAATGTTGTAGGACAAAGCTAGGACAGAAGATGGAAATAAACAAGATGGTATAGACAGTAAAAGTCATAAAGTTTTACTTTTTTTTTCCTTTTTGCTATGGGATCTTTTGGCATTGAACTCATTTTAGAAAGCTTACACAGCAAACTTTTAAATCAAGGTGGAAAAAACAGATTGTTTCAACAGCAGTGACAGGATGCCTGTTGCCAGTTTCAGAGAGGAAGAAGAGCGTTATTTAAAAATGAAATGGAATAAATAATTCTGAATTCCATTTAGGCAAAAAGAATCAAAACAAAAAAAGACATCAGAACGAATAAATAAAATGTATAAAATAAATAAAAGTAGGTATTGTAACTTGTGAAAAAAATATGGATGAGAGGAAAACTCATCCATATCCACGAATCGCTACTCCCACCACGCATTGCTACCTTACCGTGGTGGAGGGGGTTTGTGTGTCCAAGGAATCCCAGGGGCTATGCTGTCCTGGGGCTTTTGCCCCCTCGTAGGGTCTCCCATGATAAATTGGCCCTGGGTGAGGGACTAGACAACAAGCGATTCAGAACCCCCTAGTACACGATCAAAGGAACAGTTAAGCCTGCCCAGGATAGGTTTACCAGGGCCCGAGGGTGAGCGTCTGGTGGTTGGGGCCCAGCTAGACACAGCCTGAAAAAAGGACATGGGTCCTAGCCAAGCTGCGGAAGACTTTCACTTGTGTGGTCTCAGAATCTCATCTCTGCTATTTGCAGATGATGTGATTCTGTTAGTTCATCGGGTGATGGCCTCCAGCTCGCACGGGACATGCTGGACAGATTATATCTCTCGGCTGACCTTGGTGTTCCTTCAGACAAGCTGGAGGAGGTGGTCTGGGAGAGGGAGGTCTAGGCTTCTCTGCTTAGGCTGCTGCCCCAGCAACCTAGCCCCAGATAAGCGAAAGAAGATGCATGGATGGATGGATGGATGGAAAACTGATGAGTTATAAAAAAACCCATTTTATATTCATTCCTCTCAACACCACTGACTTGGCTGACAAGAGAACATATAATGAGAAGAACGTGTACTACATGTGTATTCATCTAATACCAGTAATGGATAAATGAAATTAAACGTTCTTGACTGAAACAGGTGAGGATCAGTGACAGACATGTGAGTGGTGATGACAGTGGCATAGAAGCTAATATAATGGTTGACTGGGTGGACATTCTTGATAAAAAGTCTTAGGTGAGGAATGGCGATAGAGATATATGTGCTAAAAGGTTGGAAGGATGAGCAAATACGGATGTCAAATAATGGATAGAGCAATGACACTGTTGAATGTTAAACAAACTGAATTAAATATTTTACAGACACATGGCCACTAACTACATGAAGTTAACTTGTCCACTATTTTCAATCAATTTTTGTGACAATCATGGTGACAAGGTTCAAATGAATAAGGACCGGGTCACAGTGGTCCACAACCATCTGGCATCAGTCATGAGTCACTGCGGATTCAGGGGGCAGTGTCAAGAGAGGCTGGTGGGAACAGCTGAGGCTCGTTATTTTTATCATGTCTACCCTCATCTGGACCTGGAAGAGGTCCCGTTGCGCTGGTGCAGACGGGAGGGGCTAGAAACCAACACTGGCAGCAAGGTATACTGTAAATAAACGTTCACTGTCCTGCAACGCTGTGTGTACTCGGTCCTGATATCACAAGTCGTGCCGAAATCCAAGCTCCTACAATGAAGGACCAGCAACCAGCACATCCTATGGAGGCAATGGCCCAAATGATAGTGGAGTTGGCTGCCATGCATTTGGAGCAGGCTTCGGTGAACCAGTGATAGTTGGACCAACTACAGCCCAAACATCAGATCAAAGTTTGGAGAATCTGGTTGCTGCTGAAGAATGGACTCAGCTGCTCTTGCTGCTTTCAAGGGACGTCCAGACACCAGGTCTTAGCCTTAGTGGGTGAAGGTTAGGTGTGTACATGGGGACATACACAAGTATCCCTTAATGCCTCTGAAAATTAAATACAAGGGCAAAGCTCCAACCTGATGCACCCTTTAATTCTGGGAACAGATTGGCTGGTATTTAATAACCTGTTGTAACAAGGGTTTCTTTGCTGCACTCAGTGATGATGCAAGGTCGCCCAATGCTGACTCTGGGCAGGAGGAGACAGGGGAGGCTTCTCGGGAAGGCCCGTTCTTTCCAGCAATTCACTCCATGGGACATGGAGAAATCATTTTCCAGGCAATGAGGCTGAACAGGATTCATAAGTTCATTCACGAGGATAAACCCAATTCGGATCACTAGCTAGACCCTCTGTTGTTTGAAGTTTGCACTCCTGGAAAACTGAAAGGAAGGTCCAAGCCCAGATAAGAATGAGATTCAATACATTATGGACCTGAGAGTAAAGCTACACATATTGGGGAGGTTACAGTATTATTGGTAGAATTTGCTCCAGCAAAGCACCTGTGCAACAAATAGGCTAGCCTAGCAAGAATGACGCACCCGACCACATTTCAATGCTTTTCAGCATCCTCTTTATTTATTCCAGTTGCTGTTCCTTTACACTCTCGGCTGCAGCTTTTCAGCCCCCAGCCGTGCACACCAATAACAACAACAACACTTCAGGAGCCAGCACACTCTGATATGCACGGGAGGCGTGATGACTATGAACCCTTGGACAGAGGGAGGTACAGTACCTGGGGTAGTAGGAGGTGGGCAAGTGTGCACCCATATGGAGACAATAACAGCCATTACAGCCTGCCTGTGTCCTGAGACCAAAAAAGAGTTGAGGCTGTTCTTGTGTCTGGCAGGCTGCTACTGCTGCTTCATGCTGAATTTCTAATGAGCCCTTAACTGACCTCAACCAAAAGGGTGGGTGCCTCAGATCTCCTTTTTGAAATTACCAAAAAATTAGGGACTGTTCATTTCTTCATATGTGAGCAAACTTACTTACAAAGGAACAAAAAGTTTCCTAACATGCATACATTAACATTTATATGTTAAGATATTGTATAGCAAAGGGTGATATTTTTTTGACAACCATCCATCCAGTCAGCCAATACATTGTCTTATTATCACTAATAAGAATATCTTCTGGATTTAAATGCCAAGCTCCAAATGTTAGGGGGTAAGAAAAATCTATACTGAACAGTCCCTTCTGTTATGAAAGGCAGTTCACTTATCTTTTTTTAATATACAATGTTTTATTGATTCATATGAGTTTTGCTTCTTGCAACTTCATGGCACATGTGATATATAGCAGTATGGTTATATTTAATTTTATCTACAGCCAGGAGGTTCCTTGAGGAAGCTTCTGTGTTTGATTTTGGTGATTAAACTTGAATCCAGAGATGTCTCTGTAACCAGGACACTGCCACTTCTGATAAAAAAAGCAGCTACACTGTTTTGTGAATAATGCTCCACAGTAAGAAACCAGAAGCACTGCAGTGAAAACAGAAGCAGAAGTTAAAGCAAGGCCACCAATAAGAGTTCTCATATCTTAGCTTCCTGTCCCAAGACACCCTCTGTCTCCTTCACTGTCTTGTTTTATTTTTCATGGGCAGTCATCTTCCCTGGTTTCTCCAAGATCCTTTCTCTTTAACTCATTTTGCAATGAGCACTAGAGTCCTTCAGTTTGACACACAATCAGTATATGCGTGCCTGTGCCGCATGCACCCAATTCTAAGCATGTCCATGCTCTCTCACTGGTGCATGAACAGTTCTTCATATTATTACGACATGTTCAAAGGCTCCTCCATCTGTGAGCAATCTCATAGCATTCAAGCAATCAGTCAGAATAAAGCAGATGCAGTAACTGCTCCACTTAACAACTTGTCATCTTTATTTTATTTACTTCTTGTTTTAATATTCACAACAGAAACATTATATTCATGTCTTCTTGTTGAGTGAATAAGATTTGTTTGTGCATGGCTCAGTGATCCTCTCATTCAGCTGTGCTGAGAGTAAGAACATCGTGTGTCATAACACTATGGAGATATATATATATATATATATATATATATATATATATATATATATATATATATTTCATATGCCATTCTTCCTGTCTTTATTTCACTAGATTTACCTAAGATGTGAGGTGAAAAAATTGCTTGTATTTATGGAAAATTATATGTAAAGTGATGCGACACCAAACATTAATAACCAACGTAGTAATGCTTAATGTCAATGTGGACAACAGTGCTTTCTTATAAGATTTGTCCTGGTTTGGCATCTCTAATGATCCCTTTCTCTGCAATTCTGCAAGTTTCTCTCACATCTCCCTTGCTCACCAGCCCCCTCTCTTACCCAAAATTGTGTCCCTTCCCCTCTGGATTATGTTCATTAGTATGATAAATCGCTTGGGCCCTCCTAAATATTCTACTCTCTTTCTAATGAGATACAAACACAGGCATGCACACAAACCAAAACAAAACTTGGGGCAATGGTGTAAACATGAAACCTAGTTTGTGATTAGGTAGATAATGTATTCTTTCAAAGTTACCACAAGTCAGAGTCCCAGAGATACACAAAACCATATCAGCACACATTCTCCAAAGTGTACAAGAATGATATCAGAACTGGATATAACAACAAAACAGCAGAGGTCTGCTTGAGTGCAAGTCAAACAACACAAAGAAATACATTTTCTGCAACACAAATGTCATAAGCTCACAGCATGTGTCCCAAGTTTTCCAGACTTTTTGTTCCAAGTTGTGCTGCTTCTTCCATCTTATCCCAACCAAATGGTTGTTGAACCTCTTGCTTTTCTCACAGGCTACAGTAAACATCTCTCCTATGTCCCCCCCTTAACAGATCTCATGTTGCACATCAATTCATCTGTTTGAAACTGTATAATACCTGCTATGTCCCCATTATAGGGTCAGTAGTCTAAGATGCAGTTTTCTAATTATCCTATACGTGTGTTATTGCAGTGCCCCGTAAGAATCACTGTCCTATCTTTTCAACTTGATCTTATCTTAGATAGAGGTATACATTGCCTGTAAGTGACCTTGAGTGTTGGTTGACATCTGAGAATAAGTTAAGTAAGCGTAGGTAAGGCTTGTCAGTGTCTGCAAGTTTCCTCTTCAGTTTCTCCTTCAGTCTGTGGAGAGTGGGTCACCTCCTAATAAATGACTAAGACAGAATCAGTGTTTCCTCCTTCTGTTATTCCTCCCATCCAAGAATACTGGGACTGCACAGAGAGGATTACCGTTACCTGCCACACACATTCACACACTCTCTGTCACACGCACATAGGCATGCACCCACAGTGCCATTTCTCCTGACTTACCCAGAGCTGTCCAGGGACAGATTAACTGTGCCACGGTGTTGCCCTGCCACCTCTGACCTTCCAGAAAGCTCTAAGAGAGTAGACCCCAGGCTCACCACTGAAATCCAATTACCCATCCAAGCAGGGAAGCAAGAGAGGGGACATGGAGGGAACTGTAGCAAGTGATGGTAGGCAGAGAGAAAAAAATTAGACTGAAAGTTTTCCATGTTGTGGCTCTACATAAAGCCTGCACCAATGCAATTCCTCTTTCTTTTTTTCTTTTACTCCAACTTTGCCAGTATTTATATTCCTCACCCCACAGTTGTGTCAGTTTTTGATAAACTGCATTTGTTTCATGGTGCTTATGGTATAGGGCTAGACACGGGAGATAAAGATACACGGTGAAATGGCACATCAGAGCAAGGTAATCATCTTCATATTATTAGATACAAGCCACTGAAAGTTTCAAGGTAATCCAAGAGTGCTAACAGTTTGCATCAAACCAAGTTTCTATAAGCTTTGACAACTTTGCATTTACACTACATATTCATGAGAATCATAATTGCTTCTGCAGTCAGCCTTCTGAAGGTTATAAAATCTTTTATTTATCTTGTCTTTTCACATATGCGTCAATCAGTGAATCAAAGTTCAGGTAGTTTTTATCAAAGGCACATAGCGAGACTTTGATATACAAACTGATAGCAGGGTCCACACATCCCTCCAGAGAAACTTGATAATCAGCATTATCAGCATTAAGATCAGTATGGATGGGTTACGCATCACAGCCAATCCTATTAATGCCCATGAAGGATCTTCTGGTTCTACTTTTAAATCCATTTGCAGCAGCTAAGCTACATACCCAAGGACCTCTCTAAAGGAAGGCAGCAAATGGATGAACCACAAGGTGAGTTTCCATGCTGTTGATACCTCAAAGAAAAAGAAGATGCGCAGCTGGGTTTACTAAGCAGTAGTAAAATTAGCATGATGCTGCAATCACAAAAAAATGTTGATTAACTAACAATGAATGAATAATGCAAAACAGAGATTTGAGATGGGAAACTGTTCTTGAAGTACAGAGAGAGAGAGAGCTGTGCATGAAGTGTGATTTTTTTTTTATCGTGGTGGAAGCAAAACAGCAAAAGTAAGTAATTCATGACGATGTTTATCAAATGTGAAGCGTAGTTTGCTGCTTCTTTTGCTGCTGGTTCAGTGAATTTTGGTTGGAGAGAGACAAAACCTGCAGCTCAGAATCTAGCACAAAAAAAACGTAAACACAAAGCGCGGACCCGACGCATCAAAATCAGTGAGCTGTCGGCTTTCAGCCCCGACAGCGTGTCCATGTACGTGCCGTCGGGTGAGAAAGCCGAGAAAGAGAAAGCTGATTCTGATGTGTCGAGTCCGCGCTCTGCATTTATGTCTTTGTGTGGAATCCGTTTACTTGCTCTCATTTAGGGCTGCCACGATTAGTCGACTAGTCAATATTACGTCGACTATCAAAATCGTCGACGACTGATTTAATAGTCGACACGTCGTTTGAAGCTTTGTAAAATCCCAAAAGAGGCAGGAATAAGTAGTAGGATTTAAGAGTGTAATAACGGACTGAAACAGAAGATGGCAGCACTGCATGTACAAGGATGCCAGCTGCTGTTAAACCCCGAAGAAGAAGAAGAAGCTGTGTCCCAGAGTTCATAGCACGGCCCTGCTCAGTTTTCAACAATGGCGGCAGGTATTTAGTTTTAATATTACTCTTATTATTCTTTCTGGGTCACAAAATAAACGTTTAAGATATTCTCAGGCGAGAATGTTGCTGTGTAAACCTCAAATATCTGCTCAGTTTATCAAGACATATTTTCAAAATTGCTCCGACGTTTTCGGAGACGTCTGTTACCCACCAGCTCGATAGCTAACGGGTTCAAGGCTCACTAGGTAATGGGTTCAAGGCTCACTAGAGCCCGTGAGAACACCGGACTCCCGGCAAATCGTTTTCAAACCCACCGCCATCTTTCGCTACTCAGGTTAAACATGATATATGAGTCACTTAGATGTAAATATTTGGCTTTTTTTTTAGTATTTTATTTGTTCCTGAGTAACTCGGTTAGGCTGAGATTAAAGTTATAGCTTTTACACAGCTGAATAAACGTCAAGCAGACAATTGATTATCAAAAGTGTGAGATGCTCGAGAATATACTCCGGTGTCCTGTTATATTTTAGATTGCAAGGAGCAGACGGCTGAGTTTATTAAACTTCACTGAAACAATCTGCAAATTTCATTAACATTTAATAAACTATCATCTTGTCTTTATTTTTAGTTAGCACATACCTTAAACACTTAAAGCTGTAAGCTAATGATAGTTATATTAAGAGCAGATACATGATGGTGCAATAAGCTGTACGTTTTACGTCCAATGGATGCATGATCTGATTAGTTGACTAATCGCAAAAATAATCGGTGACTAGTCGACTATCAAAATAATCGTTTGTGGAAGCCCTACTCTCATTTACTGTTTGGTGGTTGTTGAAATACCATAATTGTCGGGCTATAAGCCGTTACTTTTTGCACCAGCTTTGAACCCTGCGGCTTTTAGTCAGGTGCGGCTTTTCTATGGATTGTCCATGATTTTTGTCACATCATAAGATTTGTTTTGTTTGTTCCGCTGTTGCCTGGCGGAAGGGCATGTGATCAGACACACAGTATCGGGGTTCAAGAGTGGTATGTTGGTCACGTGTCATGTCCATCCGCCAGGCAACATAGTGCCGTACAAGTAGCGCGAAAAACAAACTTCAAAGTAGCGATACGCGTTCAGCGGGAGTCGTGGATGACGAGCGGCGATAAACTTGCGAAAAGCAAGTTATGCTCAACTCCACCGGTGGATTCTGACAGCGTGGAAAAGTGTGAAAA
>NW_005187709.1:335351-350677 GCF_000239375.1 Pundamilia nyererei | reverse complement strand
GTCGCACTGGTCGCACTCTAGAGCCCTGGTTATGCACATGGTATAGCAAATATTATATAAATATCAATACTACAGTCTAAATATCCATCTATCCATTCGATTCTGCTTATCCTTTTCAGGGTTGCGGGAGCCTATCCTAGCTGTCATAGGGCGAGAGGCGGGGTACACCCAGACAGGTCGCCAGTCTGTCACAGGGCCAACACACAGGGACAGACAACCATTCCCGCTCACATTCACTCCCACATTCACACCTATGGGCAATTTGGATTAACCAATTAACCTATCCCCACTAACTGCATGTCTTTGGACGGTGGGAGGAAGCTGGAGTATCTGGAGGGAACCCACGCAAACACAGGGAGAACATGCAAACTCCACACAGAAAGACCCCGGCCTGATGGTGGAATTGTACTCAGGACCTTCTTGCTGTGCGGCAACAGTGCTAACCACCGTGCCACCGTGCTGCCAGTCTAAATATCAGGAGAGCAAATCAATATGCATTCAGATGTGTGGCTACATGTTGACCTTTTCCTGGAGCTTGATTTTGGTTTAATTCTTTTGTTAAAAAATTCTGGGGACTGTGATTCTGTGGGTTGAGACAGTTCTCTGAATAAAACTGACAGCTCAGGTGGAGCACAGGATTTATCCAAACGACAGATGCTTTATTACAAACTATTCCACCACATAAATATGAAATCTGTGTCACACTCAACTGTATGATGCGTAGCAGAACATAAAATATTACTTACTGTCAGTTCTTGACATCTAAGTTTGTTAATGAAGCTATTGTTAGTTTTTCATGACACACTCTGTGTGTGCACTGTCGAGAAAAGAGTTTTATTTCATTTTATTTCAGTTCTGTTAAGAATAAAGAAGAGAAATGTGAAGCTTAGCTTTAAATATTCGGGGTAAGAACTCACTGAAGAGCTGCTAGACAAAGGCAAACCCTAGGCAACATGCTCATAGCTTTGAGCAAGCCGCCCACATTAATTGCACGTTTGTTCTGAAAACTTCTCCACCTGTCGTTTTATTAAAATCAAAAGTAACACATGATTTATTTTACATTAACTTGAACACAATTTGCATTAAATTCCCTGCTACAAATCGTAGAAAACCATGTATGTTTGAATCATTTAAATAGTCTCCACCCACAGTGCGATCTACAAAAACATCTATGAAATGCTGGTAGGGGGGCGGGATGGGAAGGATGGTATTCTAGTGAATGGGAAAGAAAACTGAAA
This sequence comes from Pundamilia nyererei, assembly GCF_000239375.1. Classification (NCBI taxonomy): domain Eukaryota; kingdom Metazoa; phylum Chordata; class Actinopteri; order Cichliformes; family Cichlidae; genus Pundamilia; species Pundamilia nyererei. The sequence continues at coordinate 349,439 of NW_005187709.1, read as the reverse complement.
CTAAACTGGACTGAAAAGAAATGTAATGATAAGAATCGGAGAAAAGTGCTAAACTTACACTAAACTTCAACGCTAGAAGAAAAGACGAAAGTTGTCATTGCTAACATTTGACAAGAAGCTTATTAATTAAGCCAATAATTTTATGTATTGACAGTGTAGGATTTCCAATAGACAGGCTGTTAAGCCCAGTGGTTGTGACAGGGAATGTGGCGGTATAATATTGTACTTAGTTAATATACTGTCCACTAGCTATGAAGTTAATTATATTGCAATAAACTGGTAGATGTAACTTTTCTGGCAACTTCTGTGCAAACAAAGTGGATGAAGCAGAGAGAACAAGTTCAAAAAGGTCCAGCTTGCTGGTGGATTCAGACCCAGGCCTGGCAATGGTGCTAACTGCACCCATTGTAGCCCATTACAGAAAGCTAACACAGAGAACGAGACAGCAGTAATCTCCTACATACACACCTACAGCCAATTTAAACCACCACCAGTTACGCTAACAGGTATGTCACTGGGAAGTAGTAGAACATGCAAACGTGACAAAAAATGGCCCCAGTCAGCAAACAAGTTTGAACTAAAGTGGTTAGTTGTGAGTTTGTGACCACAGGGCCAGCTGCAGTAACTTTAATCTTTTAGCCACATTTTAACCTTTGTACATTTAAATTTATTATTTCCAAAATTAAAAGTATTCATAAAAGCATGCCTAAATTAAGAATCATAACACTGGGATTTGCTAACTTTACAAAGCAACATATGTAAATCTATTATGTTTTTATTTATTTGGGGGGTTTTTTGTGTGTGTTTTTCAAAAAGAAGAGGCAAAAAAGGGAGTTGGAAATTTTGCAGCATAATAAAGAAAATGCGATAAAACTGATTTAAGTAATTACACTTGTGTTTTTTAATATACTACACTAGGTAGTGTAAAATTACAAATTTAATCTTAGAAATAGTTACCATCATTCAAGTATTCTTTTAATAAAATCAAGAAATCATATAACAAATCATATACCTCATATATTTCTGCTTTTGAAACATTGATTTAGTTGTCTAAAGATTACATTTATTAGTATTGTATTAAATGTCCATCCAGCCATCCATTCGCTACCGCTTATCCTTTTCAGGGTCGCGGGCGGTGCTGGAGCCAATCCCAGCTGTCATAGGGCGAGAGGCGGGGTACACCCTGGACAGGTCGCCAGTCTGTCGCAGACATTGTATTATATATAATTATATGTATATTATTTGTATTGTTTTGATTTGGGTGTACCTGTGTCCTCATCAGCTCTGTCATCATTGCAAGATGTGGTCCTAGAGAGAAGCACAAACAAGGGTTTGCACACTTTGGTAAATACCAACATGTCAGTCTACCTAGATATCCTTTGGTAGATTTTTTTCAATACTGTCTCATCCAGTTTACAGGTGCTGAACTTGTATTTAGCTATAGTACAGTATATAGCTATAGTTAAATGATTTGTGTGGTCTGAACCTTAAATATCGAGCAAAGTATGCCAAAAGTGCTGGTCAAGGGGTTGAAATACCAAAAATGTAATGCTGTTATGCCAGGTGTCATCCTACCACAAGAGCTGTGGTTGCTATTATGAATGTGATACTAACACACTGTTATAAGAAGGAAAGAAACACATCTAACTTTTTTATAATGTATATGCTACTGGGTGCTTTATTTCAATCAAATGAACACTGATAACAGTCAAATTTATTTTGAAGTTTTTCACTCAAGACTTTTTCTGCTTCTGTTTTTAATTTCTTTAACAAATTCATTTTTTATTGCGTGCCTATCTATGCTGTCAGCATTTGTATGCATACACTTGCACTTGCTTTTAAGAAGTTACAGGTCAGGGAACCTTAACAGGTTTTGTATCCCAAGGACATAATCTGACTTTAATTTCAATCATCTGCATGACTGCCTACATCAACATGATTCCCTTCAGGAGAGTAGACAATCTCAAAAGCATGTTCATAAGCCACAAAGAACATTTTCTAAAGAGTCAGTTGATAGCTTTTGAAATTTTTAGTGTATTTATCTATTTTATTTTGTAGCTGTACATGTTTTTACCATCAGAATATTATTTGATTTTTTGTCGATATGATCCATGACATTAGGAGGCGCATACATGTTGAGGCTTAGATATATTGTAAGTGCTTACGATAGGCACAAACTAAATGAACAGATAAAGTGAGCATTAGATCTGATGTCTCGGGGACAGTGAGTCTTTTAAGTAACAAAAAGTTAGATCTGCCTATACACTGGCAGATCTGTATTATCACTCATCCCAAAGATCATATCAAGCATATGTGTAGGGTTTGAAGATAATTACTTTTGCCTTTTTCATAGACAACGGTGAGGATGAAACATGATGAAAAAGGGAAAAGAAGAAAGTACCTTTATAATTAAATCCCACGCTATAACTCAGTGTGGAATGAAACTGCAAAGACCTGAGCTTGATCCTGTTTGGGTGCAAAGCTATCTTTTTTTTATAAAAATCACCTGACACGTCTTTCTGAAAATCATTGTCATATTTAAGGAATGCAAAATTTTAAAAAAGGAATGAAATCAATCGCACTCAACTTGTAATGTCTTTTTTTTTTTTTTGCTTTTAAATGAGATAAAAAAGGAACAAAGCAAGTTCCATTAGCTCACAAGTATAATTAGAGTCTTGGTTAACACACTGAGGTAGAGACCATTCCCTTTCCTTCTCTGCAGAGGTTGAGTGATGAGATTGAGATGTGAGTTATGGGATTGCTTGTGACACCTCCTTGAACAACACCTGCTACCTTGCTAACACGTTTAGCATAAAGTAATCAAACTTTTCTCATTACCTCAGCAATGCAAGCCAATTAGACATCATACATCAACAACTCTGCAATTATCTACAATTACAACTCATTAGGTTCTGAGTTACTTATGTTTTAATTAGCTGGTGCCACACTTTGTGTTACCGACAATGTCCTCGTGCTGGTGTAGACGGTTGTTGTCATAGCTAATGTAGCTGATGTTGTTGTTTGTTGGATTGTTGCAATTGGCCGAGCATAGCGTACTCAAGAGACCATCAATCTCCACTTCATAGCATCACTGTTGACACTCAGACCTCCAGTACACTGAGTCAGACATTGGCCAAGTGTTGGTAACTTTAAAAACATTTTGTCAAGAGCACAGTATTTATAAGTTCTCCAGATTTAGAATGTATAGAAAAGCAGTGTAGATAGATAGTGACAAATTTTTATTATTTTTAACCCACTCAGATTCACTAACATTTTATGTGTGTGTGGTGCCCAGTGGTTTAAATAGAGCATAGCCTATTTCTAGATTAGCGGTACCCATATCTTAGAACCAGACCCATTATATGGTGGCTTTTCCTTTTCTGGGCTTTTGGTGTCTTTGCATGAATAAGAGAGTGAAGAAAGAGTTGAAGGCGCAGAGAAGGGGAAAAGGATGGATTTAGAAAAGCTCTGTAATTGTTAAAGGGAGGAACGGACTAAAGAAAGAGGCAAGAGAAGAGAATGGGATTGACGCCACAGATTACCCATTCCCCCATTGCATTCTGCGAACAAGTAATTTAGTTATTTCACTTTGAGCTTCTTTCATTTCTCCCCTGCAACATTTTAACCATTTTTAGTATCAATTGTCTCTTGCCTTCATGACGGAAACAAACCAAACCAATTTTCTCCCTGTTGTTTTTGAAGAGGCAATCAGCAACGTGTCCTTGGTTTGATTAGATTCTGAGCTCCTTTCTTCCTTCCTTCAATTTACACACTTTCTTCTTCTGTTGTGTTTTTTTTTGTTTTGTTTTTTTTTTGCCATTGAAAAGGAAAGAGCAATAAGCCTCCTTCTTAAACTTTGTGGAGATTACATGAAGATGAGATTCTTCACTCTGCTATGAACTGTCTACCTTCTATCCTATCTCTTACAGAGATGTGCAGGAGTTCCATAAGAACTGCTTCTTTTCTAACAAGACCCTTTTTTGTGCTTCCATATTGTCTATTTGTGTCATTTTGTCAATTTAGGTTTAAGTCAGTTTTAATGACCTTATGAGGCTGTCCAGTATAAAAATCCACTACAGAGAGAAAATAACATGGGGTACACATCTGAAGGACTGCCAGTCGAACCACATTTCAAAGTGAATAATTTTTCTTTGGAAACTTTATAATTGTAGTTCTAAAAAGTTGTGACTCGTTTTACTGAAAGTAATATTTTCATAGATCTATTTGGATTATTCTTCTAAAAGCAAATCTTTGATTGCCTGTGTTTTATATTCTATTCAGTTTACCTTTTATATTATTTCCTTTTAAACAAACAGCAATACTGCTTTAATGTGATAGTTGATCCCCAGTTTCTGTGTTCACACCATGATGTTGACCTACAAATGTAGAGAAATGTTTACAAAAAGCTGCTAAAAAAGAAATTAACATGAGCCGCCTGTATGAGGAACTACACAGAAAGGTAAGAAAAAACTGGCATTGTTCCAAAACTGTGTTTTCAGAAATGTCAGTGGAATTTTAAAAGAGGTTCTCTTAATTATGAGACAGATTCCCAAATTTCCAGGTTCAATCAGCTCTTTAGTTTAGCTTTTGCACATGTGAGTGTGCGAGTGTGTTTGAGAGACACTGTTATGCAGCATCTCTGAGCGTCTCAAGGTTAATTTCATTAACTGTCAACCGATCTGAGCACAGACTGCAGAGTATCATTATGCAAAATTATGAACCGAATCTGATTTGAGAGGGTGCATATGTGTGCACGTACATGCGCATGTGCTTGCAAAAGAGCGTGAGTATCGCAGAGAGAAAGTGGAACATGAACTGTCTAATCACCGCATCCTCATCATTGCATTATTGTCCTAGTCTTATCTGGCTCACCTTGGTCCGTTTTTCTTTCCTTGCCATCCTTCTGCTTTTATTGTCTCTCCCATCCTTTCCCCCTACAAATGAGACAGAGCGGTTAGAATGATGAGAGGGGCAGAGAGAAAGGGATAAACCAAGGATAAATGTAAACCACAGGGCTAGAGCTGACAGGGAGATGCACAACAATTTCCAGTGAGGAGACAAACACATTTAGAATTGAAAAGTACCAAGCGATAAGTAATGAGACACAAAAGACAGCAACTTGGAGGCAGAGGAAAGCTGATGATCTAAATTAATTGGCAGCAGTACCCCTGCAGATATTCTAAAAAGGCAAAAATAAGATTATCCTCAATTTATTCTAGCAAAAGCTGAGAAATGTCAAACACCTCATCTGTCTGCACAGTGGGGGAGTGATGAAAGGTACAATGGAAGAATTACTTCTTATTAAGAGTTAATATTGCAGAGGAGAGCCAAAGATAGCAGGGAGTGACCCCAGACACTCCTGGTTTAAATAATTAGTCAAACACTCCATAGACACTAAAGAGGTATACTCAAATATTCACTTTGTGGGAGCTCTAAAGTGACTCTGTGTAGTACTTACAGCATAATCGCTTGACTACCTGCACGTGAATGAGGTGCAAAGAGATTAGGTGAACGTATGTCAGGGAGCCTGTCGTTTGGGTGTAGTTTTTCCGAATTTGAGCCATCCAAATGTATCAGTCTGTTAAAAGCATATAACCTTAGACTTTTTTTAATTTTTAATTTTGTGTGTTTGTGTGTGTCTCTTCCAGCGTGAAACAAACACAATTGTGAAATTGGCAGCTGCGCAAATTAATTAGGTGTGGAGGCACAAGCATCCTAAAGTGAGTAAACACTACAAAGGATGAATGGAGGAGACAAACAGCCCTGACAAGTTAGTACATCCAGTGATCCACGGCAAAGAGAACTTAGATGAAGCTTCTTTGGACCTAGATTTGATGGATTTAATTCCTACTGATGAACTGCTAGATTAAAAAATCAGCATAATGGAGTCAAACTGGCTAGGCCAGTTATTTATTTATCATCAACTGCAGTCAGCTGAAGCTGTCTGTCTACTTATGTTTGAAAATGAATTATTTTCTCTAGGGAGACAATGTTAAATCTAAATCTGACATTGGTGGTTTTTAATTGAGGTGAAAATTTTAACACTACTGTAAAAACCTATAGGGGTGTATCTCCCAGTGCTGTACTTTCAGGAAGTTGTTTGTATATAAGGGGACTTCCAAGAAGATTTGGATATATTTTTCTCTCTAATGGTCATGTATTATGGCCCACGTCAGTTTTAGTGAAGAAATTGAATCCCTAACAGCGATGCAGCATTAAAGGTTGTGGCTAATGATGAATGTCCTGTCAGGGTCAATTAGAGCCACAGATAGCATCACATACAATCTGCCTGGAAGATTGCCCAGAATGAGCTAGAGACAGAAGGAGGAGAGAAAAGGAAGAAAGGAGAGGAGTGGGGGAGACGTGGGGAAGTGAGGATGACAGTGAAGAGGGGAAGAAAGAAACCAGAACTAAGAGAAAGTGAGTGAGAGGCTTGGAAAAGACAGAATGGTTGACTAAGGAAAATAAATGGGGCTAAGTGAAGAAAATGTTAAAGGATGAGTGTCCTGCAGAACAACAATGATTCACTTGTTATAATAAACGAAACAAAATAGAGCAGTAAAATGTAAATGCGAAAAGAAAAAGAAAATCAATGAATCTATTCAGCAAATAAGGGTTACAGAACACTAAGACAAAGCAGAGCCAGAGCCAATTAGCTGTACTTTCTTTACTGTAACTGAAAAGAATCAGCTCATTATGAAATACAAACTAATTCATCATCCTGGAATTAGAGACACTCATGAGACAAAGACTTAGTGATCATCATTGCTTTGTGGACTACATTAATTAGAATTTTGATTCTTCCAGTACTTTACTTTGTCTACTGTCGTGGAAAATTTAACAATAACCTGCAAGCTTGATTTGAAATGGGTTTAATAAACACATTGCAATGTGGAGAGAGCATCCCAGTAAAACACCAGGACCATCTCTGAATTGTGGCCACTGCCCTTCATCTTATATACAGAGACACAGACAAAGAACATTCCACAAACTCTTACATGTTGGCACCAAATTAAACTACAGTTGTAAGCAGACATAAATACGTATTCAGCTTTCTGTCAGCTTTCTAAGTTCTGACTCAACCTCCAATGGCAATGAATAAAATTATAGTTATTTTTAAAAAGTATAGAGAATACGTTTAATACATGTCTAGGGGAAGTTATAGTATCTGTTTAATCTCAGAGAACCCGAAAGAATAAATGATGCATGCACAATGGTGAGTATGACTTGCAAATTTAAAAGTCCTTATACTTTATTTTTGTCTGAAGCATTTCAGGGAAATCCGAATGAAACTTTTGAGGAATGGTAAATGATGTATGAACAGATATGCTTAATAGAAAAAAGGGAAATACACAGGCAGCAGTTTTGTTTTGGAAACTCCCCATTACTACTGCTGCCGTCATTCAAAGCTGTTTCCATGGCAACCAAGAAAAAAGTTTACCAGTTTGTGACACATTATGTAGAGTGTGACCAATTTGCCACTCCATCTGTGAATGCACTTCAGTACACCACTATTCCGAGAGTTGGAGCTAAGACACGGCACACTATATTTATATGAATAACTGCGGTATGCATATTTATAAGCATGTGGTTTGGTCATGCTTATAAGCTGTACTTGTATATGTAGGATGTAAGCAAGTGATTGTACGGTGGAGATTGTGTGTACATGTACTATGTTTATCTGTATCTAGAAGCTTGTGTATGTTTGATGTTTAAATTGAGTGAAAGTGAATTGATCCTGTCTCAAATTGATAAATGTAACATATTGTGCACGCAGATATATTGCAGCAATACAAACAAATCCAGGTTGACATGAGTAGAATAGTTCAACTCTGAAGCTATGACTATCAAAACATTCTAGTTGCTAATCATTTTATTTCCTTCCACCATTTAAAGGTAACTGAACATGCTAACCAAGATGATATGTTAGTGATATCAGGTCAAATATTCACTCATAAAATTGGAGGAAGAACAATAAATAAAACATTTCCATTAACATATCCAAAAAAAATCAGTTTTTTTTTTTTTTTAATGTTTGCGAGGATATTCAAATCTATTAGCCCCGTGTTCTTGCAGCAATCAAAACCCTGTTTTTATCTGTGAACATAATCACTATTTCATAATCTGTATTTTAGCTTTCCTCTTTTATTGATGGGCCATGACACGAGTTATCAATTTGGAAAATTAGTAATTATAATTTAGTTTGATTCTGTCTACAAATAAAGTTGCAATCCAGTCTTCTCACAATTTTCTTCAAGCATGTTCAAGCATAGTGCTTTAGATAATGCTTGCTAAATATGTGGACATTTAAATTAATGATAACAATAATCATCATCATCATAGCAGAAGAAGAAAAACTTTATTTATACACCTGTTTGCAAAACACATTCAAAAACTGCAAAATTATGTTTTACAGTGATAAAATTTCACCCCAATGAAAATGCCAGGATCTTCTGTGATAGACGTTATTCTGGAGCGGTGGGTCTTTGCAACAGTAACACAGAGCTTCTTCTTGATCTCTGTAGGACTAAATGTAATTTTCTTCAATTCAAAGGAACAATGCACAGAAATGGAATTTGCTCACATGGGGATATGCACACAATAATGCATGAATACAAAGAGTAGCTACCACTTTTCACTAGTTCTTTCAAAACTGAAAAAGCTTTTTTCATGCAATGAAACCTCCAAAGACGTGAATGTCAGATGCGAGTGTTGAGTCAGCTAAATGTTTGATTCAAAAAGATCTTTCTTCAGACTTAATCATTAATAAGTTCGAAATATACTGGGCACACACACACACACATACACACACAAAGAAACACACACATACAATCTGCTGTTGAATCAGATGCCAAATTGCACCCTGCTTCTTTGGCTGCCAATCAAACCACAAAAATAATAACAATTTCTTTGTACCACCACCTGAAAAGATTCATGTATTTTTGAATGTCTACACAAACATAGACACACACGCGCACATATCTCTCCCCTCTCATCAAAGTCTCATACAGTATAAAATAAAAGGTCAAGCCTATCAGCGTTCAGCAGACAGCCTTCTTGTTTCTAACATGACCTTGATAGCCTCTACAGACTCGCCTCACAGAAGATTCTTACTGTGGTCTAGTGCTGGTTACTTTCAACAGTCAGCTCAATAGTATACCACTGGTATACAGTAAACCTCTACCCTAGAACAAGACAGAGGATAAGCAACACTGAAATAAATCTCACCGGAGAACCAGTCACCACTACATTTGCAACCTTCTTGGAATACCTTTAAAACTTTCTTGGCTGCTAGAAAGCATCCTAGTCACAGACCCTGTGGTCTTATTGGAGAACCTCAAAGTTTTCCTGAGAAATAACAGTCAAACCTGGATGTTTCACCTCGATGAAACCAGTAACTCAGAATTGTTTCCTGTGAGCAACAGTGCTGCACTTTTTCACCTATTCTGCTTATTTTTTGGACAGACCCTGCAGGTCAAGTGTCAGACGGTGCCCTGTTCAGTGGTCTCAGGATCAAATCTTTACTCACAAGTAGGGGAAGAGTGGAGTGGGTTTTTAAAAGATGAACTGATGCTGTTTGGGAAAGCTTGGTGTGATGAAGAAAAAAATCAGAGTTCTCAATATAGTAGTCGATCTGTGTTCCTACAGTCACCTATGGCCAGACGCTGTGGGCAGTGATGGCTAGGCTAGGTTCTCGGGCTCAGAGCTGCAGGGACTGGCTGGGGAGAAGAACGTCTAGGCATCTTTTCTATGATAGGTGACAGAAAACTGTGTAAGTGTATGGTAGGACTAATGATTTTATCCATCTATGCCTTATTTACTACAGTTCTCATGATTTTCATAGACACCAATCACAGGGGAAAAAAAGGTATCAAAATAATGAGAAATATATCGAGGCAGCATCAGTAAAACAAAGCATGCTGAATTTAATTCTGTAGTTGTGGCACATGTGTCATGGCAGCAGTCTCGCTTGTAATTTTGCACTTTAACCCAGGCCACAAACTTCTGGGATGGGTGAGAAGCATGTCACAGAGCCGAGATCACAGGGTTAACGCATTCACAAGCCTATTTAAATACAACAGTCAGCTTCATCATATCTGCATGTTAAAAATAGAAATCGAGTGAATACATAGAAACATAAAGCATTCACGTTCACACAGTAAAAACCCAACCCTTCTGAAAACCAAGAGGCAGCCAAATACCTAAAATGGTACATAGTAAACTATGAGGGTGTGATTGAGATACACTAACTTTTCCGATTTTTCTGTCTTGTATGGCTCATTGGACACTTTTTGTTAAAGCAGTGCTTAGGCCCCCTTTGTCCTCGGATATGAATATCAGCTCATAACATTCTGTCAAAGTCATCTATCCACACACACACTCCTGCTCATATTCACTCTATAGTCTACAGTATATCAGAGAACTAATGGAATTACATAAGGACATTGAAAAGCCAACACTCCATTTTAGGGACATGGAAAAAAATATTCTATACTTCAAGATTATTCATTAGTTCTTCTGTGCCATTGAGTCGCTAATATTCCAGAAATGAACACTCTTCCCTTAAAAAAGGCACTCCAAGGTCAGAATTTTTGTGTGTGTGTGTGTGTGTGTGTGTGTGTGTGTGTGTGTGTGTGTGTGTGTGTGTGTGTGTGTGCGCGCGCCACAGGTTCTGACAGTGCTACTTAGCTGCTGCTCTAATGGCACTCAAAGGGCAAGATAAGATAGTGTCCAGTGATATTTTTTTGGTGTTTGCCTGACATCTTTCTCTTTGCAGTTTACAAAATTTTGTCACTTTAATTTCTCTAATTTGCCAAGTAATTTGATAGTAAGTTAATATTAAATAAAAACACATACATGAAAAATATAAGAGACACACACGCCATTTATGTTATTTTGGTCACCTTTGTTTTGGATTATTGTGATGCTATACTCTCTTGTCTCCTTTAAAATCTGCTTAATCACCTCCAAATGGTACAGAAATCTGCAGCAAGATGTGTCACCTGCACCACATCCACCAATCATATTACACATATTCTCATTCACCTTCAGCAGCTCATTCTTCCCCAACATACCCAGTCCAAGATTCTGCTCCACACTCTTGAGCTGTCAGTGACTTGGCACCCCCATATCTCACAGACCTCCTTCATCTTCACACCCCTTCCTGTACTGTACACTCAGCCTCTGCTGCAACTGAACACCATGGGTGCCAAAGCCTTTATCTGCACTGCCGTTTCACTGGAACCACTACCACTTTAAATCACAGCTCTTTACAGCAGTGTATTAACTACAACCATCTCTCGTTGTTGGTGGCGTTTTGTTTTATGTATTTTTTGCATTACATTTTAAATCTCTCTTAATACTGTTCTTGTTATTCATTAGTGCTGTAAGCTGACCTTGAGTGTTTTGAAAATTAGCAATAAATTAAATTTCTTCTTCTTCTTCTTCTTCTTCTTCTTCTAGTTGTAAGCTTGTAAAGTTCACCTGTCATTCTCTTGATTGCAAAACATTTCTGAACAGTCAACACACAGAAACACCTGTGGATTGAGCTATGGGGATTTTGGAGGTCGGGTTGAGGCTCTGCTCTTTGTTGTGTTTCTCAAACAATTCCTGAACAATCGCTATGAATTTACCACAACTATTTTTAATGTTATTCTGTAGATGTTCTCAAATTATTTTCATGTTGTTTCCTCAAATTCATTTTCAGTGTACTGTATCCAGTTTCTCTTGTTCTACAGCACTCTTGTCTTTGTAATGTTTTAAGACCAAAATCAACTTGAAAACAGGCCAACTGAATTAAATATGATCATGCCCAGATTTCAACCAGAAACACACCTCTTGAGCCAAGAAGAGTTAGAGCAGAACACCCCAGTAGCCCATGCCAAATAACTGTATGGCTTTATTACAGTCTCTTCCTCATATTCACTTCTGCCATAATTTCCTGTCAAAGAGGAAAATTAAGTGAAAGCTAAAGCTTATCCCTGTAACAAGCTAGCACCAGAGTGGATATATTGTCTTTTAACTACAGGGCACAGTTTCCTGATATATCACTGTTGTGCCTTGCTGTGTCACTAAGCGTCTCTCCTGCTGAAGTGTCCTTGAACATGATACTGAAAAACTGCTAACCATGAGGGGTACACTTTGACGAAGAACACCCTGCAAAACAGCTAAGGTCAAAGGCACGGATAAAGAAAGTGCAAAGATTACAATAATTATTCAAAATATTAGGGAGACATGAATCTCATCTTTATCGCTCCTCATCTTGATCAACAACACCATAATCAGCTGATGTCATCAGCTGATGTTATAGCCATTGCCAACTCCATCACCATGGTAACTACTAGTTGCCAAGATGCAGAGATGCCGGGTGTCAGATATCATGAAGTGGGGGGTTTTTTCGTTTTGTTTTTTTCTCAGTTGCCTTGTGATCCTGTTACACATGATGAGTTGTTTTCTTTCCCTAACCTTGTGAATCTTCATAGCCCCTAAATGCTGTTGCAGAGCTTAGGACATGAAAACAATGTTAAATCTCATGCTATGTACTAGCTAAGTACAACAAAGCATTCTGAAAACATTCTGGGAGGAGAAAAAAAGGTAAAATCATCTTAGAAGGTCGTGCACAACAACATGTCTTCCGGTTTAGTTCTCCATGTGAGAAAGCGTAACTTCTGACAACATTATCTCAGAGTTCATGTGTAAAATAAAATAAAAAAAAGTCTACTGTGTGTTTTGATGATTGTGGTAAAGAGCCCTTCTAGCAACGAGATTCACTATTATGACTGCAAAGGCAAAAATATTATATTCCCATTATTTTCATACTCTAAAGCCCTATGTATCACGAGTTTGTCTAGAAAAGACCGCTCTCAATAGGATGGAACTGTTTCATCATAGGACAAAGGTGATTGCTCATAATATGTCCCTTCCTCAAGCATTCAGGGCTGTACTGTTCCTTACTCTAGTGTACTGTAGACCACACAAACACTAGCCCACATATCAAGTATGCGGTGAAGAATAAATCATCGGGCCATATCAGATGTGTTATTCTGTTATACTGCAGTGCTTAGCTCTGTTGCCTCGCAGCAAGATGTAATCTCTAATTGGTGATTTTGAATTGGCTGTGGATGTGAGGCAGATAAAGTAATCAAGTGTGTAGAATAAAGTGCTACATGAATATATGGGTAAAATGGTACGTGCAGTCTAAAGAGCAAATGCCAGCATGTTAATTTTCATCCCTGCAGTCTGAGTGCCAATGCTGAACTGTCAAATGTGCATTCATCTTGGTTATGAAGGGTTTATGCACTGCAACCCAACTATCACATCCATCGCTATGTAATCGATATATTGTTCTCACTGACACAGTCCGACTGATGTGCTCAGTCACCCGAAGAAGAGTTGCTCCTCAGTTTATTTTGTTTATATTTCACTAATACACGAGTCATAAATTCTGCAAAATTTCTGGCATCTACCAGTGTCTTTCTCTTACATACAAGCAAAGGAACCATTTTATTCAGATTTCCTATTAAAGCAGTCTTTTTGATTAAAGCTCTGTGCCTCAACATTGAACCCTTTTTCAAAGTCACTTTGCTAATTTCCTCTGGTCATCATGTGGGAACAAAGGAACAGAATCATGTAAGCCTGCTCAACATTTAATACATGTCACAGAGCGTGACTGAATGTTGTGTAGTATCCAGCCCAGCTGTGAGAAAGCATTCATATATATTGTGGTTCTCCACTTCCTTTAGTCAGATTTTCCTGTCCATCACCCATCTGTACATTTGTAAGGCTTTATTCCAAAATTCTAAATGTAGAATATTTATACGCTCAAGAAAGTAATACACTGTATGAACCTGAGCATGCACGTCTCTGTAAATGTTTATGTTCATGTTCATGATTGTCTAAAGGAACACAGCTTTTAAGATGTCAGGGGTAAAAACAATGAGCTAAAACCGTGACAAACTCCTAACGGGAGTTTGAATAGCAGAGCAATCGATGAGACTAGTTCAAAGAGACGGAGCACAAGTATGACACCTGTGTGTGTGTGTGTGTGTGTGTGTGTGTGTGTGTGTGTGTGTGTGTGTGTGTGTGTGT